>NC_089845.1:59928283-60228283 GCF_035609145.1 Eleutherodactylus coqui | reverse complement strand
ACAAGTATTTCAGAGGAAAATTGGCTCACTGCTCCAAACTCACGTCCTACATCTCCATTCAAAAGAAAATATAACATTAACGGCAGGCAGACCTCTTATTCACCACACCCTTCTCCTACTCAATCTCCTCACGGTTCCCCCAGAGTTAGCATCACGGAGGAGACTTGGCTAGGGAACACTCACCAGTATACGAATTCGGCTATCGTGGCAGCTATTAATGCTCTGACCACTGACCCTATAGATTTGAATGATGGCATTCCAATTAAATCCAGGAAAACAGCAATAGATCACACCCCAACCATGGCTCTCAAAACAGAGCCCATTTGTGATGACCATGACGCACTGTCACTAGCCACTGACTTGCCATCAGAAGACTACTATCACATCAGGAAAACAATGCCCTGTGATCAATACTTATCAGTACCACAGCATCCTTATCACTGGGCCAAACCAAAGAACATTTCCCCAACATCCTATATGAGGTAAGGCAATAACATGCAATGTATTGACTATTCATTTGTATACGTGCACATTAAACTGGTGTTTGTCATATGTTAATGTAACATTTCATAAATGGTAGAACTGTAGTTTTGTGAGTAATGGGTAATGAATATGTTTCTTTGGTTGCAAATTCTGTTTAGAACATAAGCTTTGATACATCTAGCAATTCTTTTCATATTATGATACTTTATGGCAAGATAACTAATGTACAAATTGTATACAATGTGTCTAATCAAAGTGTGCCTGGATTGACAAATTGAAACTTCACAAGGGTCTTAGACACTCAGGGAAAATACCAATATGAAACCTTTCCATTTAAAAGTCTGCCATTTGTTCTCGTTACTTGCTAACAGAATGGTGTTATTATTGCCTACATCCTACCGTGAAGCTGCAGTCCAGTCACGGTCAATCTTTCTACATGCCTTATAGCGAAAGTAGACTTTCCACTCCCCGTCCCATATCTTGCTACTACATATGTATGGCCAGCTTAAGAGAAACTGGACCAGTTGATTGCCATGCTGTCCTTTATTTATGAGATGGTCACTTTTGACTTTGAGTGAAAGGCCAATAAATGAGGTGAAAAGCAGCATGTTCTTACAAATGTATAGGATAGCAGTATTTTCCCGGGGAATTTAAATCCCCTTAAAGGGGTATTCCCATCTTAGTTTTTTATGGCTGATCTTGGAATACCTGCATCTTCATCCTGTCTGGGGTGGACGCTGTTTCTGGAACTCCTATTTACTTCTATGGGAATTACATATACAGAGTAAGATAGGCGTAATCGCTATCTTTCTCGGTTGATGTGTACAGGCAGGTCTTTGAGGCCACTCTGCAGATAGGTGAGGGCATGTAAGGGGTTAAATGGCTGAGGTTGGAGGTAGCACAAATGGCTTGAAAAGAATTGTTTAATGCCAGCCTCACAAGGGCGTATTGTCATTGTGCGTTGCACGTAATTTTCCTGTGCGCAACACACGATGCCAACAGCCCATTGTTTTGTATTGTGCTATTTACACTGCATGTATAATGTGCAAAATAAATCGTATTATACACGCCAAGAAAGTGTATAGGGGTTGGAGGCACGCAGATAGTACACGACATTGCGTATTTGCTGCATGCTCAGGCACCAGAGATACACGCGTGGCACGCTAGTACACAACTAATGAAAATGGGTAATAACTACTTGTTGCTACAATAAAGAAAACATGTAGCAACAGCCACAAAGCATTCACCGTACAGGAGCCTATAGAGGTGGCTGTATTTGGGATCCTTACGCTGTCTGTGTATTTCATGGACATCATATGGTCCCAAAATAGTGGCTTCCGTGTTCTGTCTGATTTTTTTATTATTTTTTATTTTTGTGTCTGAATTCTCAGACAGAACTCCGCATGAAATAAGCCCTTAGGGTAAAGAATATACAGGACACGAACACTAAACTAATGGTTAGGCTACGATGAAGCGAACCCAACCCTTATGTCATCATTGTAAGATGGTCGTTATAAAGTGACTTTGGTATTTTCTTTCCTATTAACCAAAAGCATTTTTTTCTGCTTTGTTCTCCCTTGAATGCTCTTAGAGGTGGAATCTAGAGCAGATTCCTGTTCGGCTGCACCCTACTAAGATTTGCTATTGTCTTACAAAGTCCTTCCTTAGAGGGGTTTTCTCTGTTCCACCAAGCACATGTCATTTTGGTTCCTTTCATTTGGAGGATGGGCATAAATCTTTGTGGTAAGGTCAATAGATGACATCTCTTGTTCGGGATATGCCATGACAGGCTTTGGCTGTTTCTAGCTACTGTCTGGAAATATTTAGCAAAAAAGAAATGGAAAAAAAGATTGCCCATAGAAAGCCGGTAATCTATGACACAGACGAGCATTACTCCTTGTTAGATTCTATTACACCAGTCATGTGTTTGAAGTTCTACTACCTTGTAACTATCAGGACTGAGAGATCTGTTTCTAACATTATTTCCATCCTTCATATAACAGTCTCTCTTTTTATGCAACTCCTTTTTTCCAAAGGGTTTGTACCGACAACTCACAGTTGTTTCTATTAAATATGCAGTATATAACATATTTTGCACCATTTATTAGTTGAAAGCTTTGATATCAGACTGCAGGACAGACGGGTATATAACAAAAAATACAAAGCCATTAAATATACTCTGAATAAAGTAATTTTCCTTAGTCACAGATGTTGTCTGCCGGGGTAGACAGTGTTGAAAGTCCCCATTTAATCAAGGCGGGAGCTGCAGATCATGAAGCGCATGATGAATGAGGAACATATGAAACAGATAAAGACGTTGAATTCTTGAGTCACAATTAAGGCATACTACATTCCACGTCTCCAAGAAAAAAAAAAAATAATGTATCAAATTTTAGACAAGTTATTATCCTATTTTGAGGAAGCCCCCATAAGAATTGAAGGTTTGTTGGCTCCACAAACCTACCTTGTTCCCTATGAGGATATTGTCTGCATATTTCCATTCCAGTGCCTGAAATACATAAATCTCCGTCAAGGGATAGAAAAAAGTATCTAGTCAGCTTTATGCCTTTGTAGCTGTAAAATGTATTGCCTGGCAGGCTCCCTAGGCAGGGAGGGGGTTAAACAACGAGGGGTAGCGACCCTAGATGTATGGTTGTATACTCATAGTGCACAGGATGGGTCTTTTACAATGTTTCGGCTTTTTCAGCAGCTGAAAGTGTCAAATATTTACATTGCTCAAATTGATCTTCCTGCATTCCACATGTGGGCCCATGTAACTTATGCAAACACGCATCGTAAGTCAGGACATGTGGCTATAAGTGAGGAAGAGTTTCTTCCCAGCATGCATTTCTTCTTATATACACATAATGGACATATAACAGGTTAAACCTAGTTAAGAAAAGATGTTCCAGAATTATTTCATGGGGAATACCAGTATTTACTAAAACAGACCTTTTAGAAGAGCTGAAGGGACCTCTTTAAATAGTTTGATATTGGTACCAGCATATACCATATGACAATAGTGATTAAACACATTTGTCTATTTCATGATGTCATCTGTAGTTCCTCATATAGACTAATTCACTATTTTGACTATCACACTGTAGTTTTGTGATCCATTTGATGTAAGTGCTGGGAAGAACCTCAGTGATTGCGTTACAACTAGAGATGAGCGAACCTACTCGACCACGCCCCTTTTTCGCCCGAGCACCGCGATTTTTGAGTACTTCCGCACTCGGGTGAAAAGATTCGGGGGGCGCCGTGGGTGATTGGGGGGTTGCAGCGGGGAGTGGGGGGCAGAGGGAGAGAGGGCTCCCCCCTGTTTCCCGCTGCTACCCCCAGCTCCGCCATGCCTCCCCCCGCCCCCCGGCGCCCCCCAAATCTTTTCACCTGAGTACGGAAGTACTCGAAAATCGCGGTGCTCGATCGAGTAATTACTCGAAACGAGTATATTCGCTCATCTCTAGTTACAACAGATCCATAGTACTCCATTCACCGGACAGAGGCCATTGTGGCCGATATCTGTCAGGTATATCATTTCTGTTGTCCTTAGATACCATAATAGTCTGTGGGTAATGGATGCCACTACACAGTATCCGTCACAAGTATCTAATTCACGGTTATGTTATGAGCTTTTTAGTATGCAACTGTTAAATAGATGCCTTTATAGCCTGTGGATGACAAATGCTTTAAGCAGAAGCCATTATTGCAATGTGAAAAGAGTCTCAGACAGCTACTTGTATTAAAGGGAATCTGTCGGCTCGAACATCTTGTCCAAACTGCCGGCATCGTGTTATAGAGCAAGAGGAGAGGAGCAGATGGATATATAGTTTTATGGGGAAAGAGTCAGTAGAAACTTGTGTTTTATTCATTTATACCATTGCTCATTCTGAGCTGAACAGTCCAATGGGCGGAGCTATCAGTGACTGACAGCTGTGTATGACTACAGGGAAGGCAGCCAATCACTGATAGGACCGCCCCTTGGACTGTTCAGTTCACAACAAGCAGAGGTTTAGATGAATACAATACATGTTAGCGCTCGTACACACGGGCATAAGCAATTCTCAGTTGCTTAATATGCCACGTATTTCCACAGACACAATCGGCTTATGCCCGTGTGAACCGGCCCTCATATGGAATCTTTCCTCATAAACCCATCTATCCATCTGCTCGGCTCCTCCTGCTCTATAACACGATGCCTGCAGTTTGACAGCATTTTCAAGCGACAGACTCCCTTTAAGCTTCTGAAGTCTGGACCCTCATAGCTGACTGTCGAATTCTGTACCCCGCAGGGGGGACACCAGAGCCCGGCACCCAGTAATCTCTTTACAGTTATTTAATCCACATCAAGTAAGAGCTCCAGTTCACAAAGTTATAAAAGTTACACATTTTAGATCAGATACCAGCACATATGTTAAAAACAAGAAATAACCAATATCTTATCGGTTGCATAAGATCAGCTGACATATGTAAACTTCCTTTTATAGAAGTCCACATTCTTGAAGACATTTACTTTTGTACGTGGGAGATAATACAGTAAGACGGAAATAGGAACATGTAACATATAGGGGGAAATGTAACCACCAGTGAGAATCCCAACTATGCTGCGAGCCGTGTGTTACACCGGGGGACGCCACTAACAGCTCAGGGGTACTTATACTACTCCGGGAGGTTTACATCAGCCACCATAGGGAGCAGATGCCGTTCTGTCATGTCTCACAAGCATATTCGATTGGCATTGAGAGAAGTTTGTGGGCATCTGGGTCTGTACATTAATCCAATGGAAAATCACTGATAAAAGAGAGGTGCGCTAAACCTTTATATGAATAAAGTAAGTAACATCAGTTTTTAATATAAGACCTATGTCTGTTTCGCAGTGGATAGCAATTATCCGAATGCAGACAGTAACATATACAATAGAAATGATGGCCTGTTTAGTTGAAATACATGACATAAGTAATTTCAGAAATATCTGAACACCTTTCAGAGGGGGGAAAATATAAGGGTGTGATAATGTGTGTGGAAATATCTATCTATCTATCTATCTATCTATCTATCTATCGTATATATATATATATATATATATATATATATATATATATATATATATATATAGTTTTAATAATTTTCATTTACGTGATTAAGCGGTTTGAATACATGTTTTTTAAAGTTTACACATATGTTTTGAACATAATTATAAAACACCAATACAAAGGATGTATACCTGTCCATGGCAGTCCCATTGAAATTCTGAAATCTGGTAGTTTGTACTGTGGTCACTATGTCTAGTAGTAGTCTGACACTTCCTGTTCTGTAGATAACGCAGCTATAAGTTAGAATAATTGTTTCCATAGGAGGTGCTATTATCTCACATACAATATATTGCATAATACATGGTTGCCTTTAGTGGACAAGTACCGATGTCGTTAAGGAGTTGTCCAAGACAAAATCATGAAATAGAAAAGTTTCCCTTTAATACTTAACATCAAACTTCTGCTCCCCTGCTGCGTGTTCCTGGTCCCATCAGGGCTGCGGATGGACGAGGCCCCAGGTACATTTTGTATTGAGGTAACAACATAAGCCATTATTTCACTACGGACACACAGGGCTCCCTCACATGTACGTATGCAGTGTATTTACGTGACTGAACTGTGCGTATTCCCTGCGTATTGCATGTTTTTATCAGCATGTAAATACGCAGTGATCACTGTGTATTTATTGCGCTAAAAAAGCAGTATGGCCCCGTTGATTTCCTGTGTAAATATCCATGTATCATATTAACTGCGTATTTTTAACACTCCCATAGACAAGCATAGGATATTTCTTTCATGCACATGAAATACGCCTGTTCGCATACCCCAATGCAAGTCTGTGGGATTTATGCTGTCCGTATTACACACGTAGCAAATAAGTATCTACACTAATGGGGGCGAAATGCAGGTGCTGGGATGTGACTACTGCTGAACTTCTGCTGTTAGTACATTGCAGTTTTTGCTTATTTTACCATTTTTAACAGGTTCATGATAAAACCTTTAAATCTAATTTCTCTATATATATCAATTTGGGTCACACTGCTGAAAAGGTTATCTGTAGCAGTTCGCATGTCCAAGTTCATATTCCATGGACTGGAAGCCAAAACTTTGTTCACTGTGCCCACTGTTAGAAAAACGTTAGTCTGTCCTGAAAATAGCATACGTAAGAGTAGTGTGACCAGTGCATTGAGGCAGACATTCACTACTGTCAACATTGTATCTATTCCCAAGATTACATTGCTGGTTTAGTGCTTTCCAAAAGAAAACACAAAATCTTTGCAGATACACTTATTTTTCATATATGCACCATTTCTCAGTTCTCACTCCCTAAATATCCCATCCCCACCCTCCGTTTACTACTTGATGCTGCTGTGTTCAGTGTTCCAGCATGCATCGGTCCTTCTCCCTATTCTCTAATTTGTTTGCTGGGTCTCCTTGTCTTTAGAAAAGGCCGTTGTGTTTCTCTCTTTGCTCTGCATTCACTAAGCACTGTTACAGCTGCAATTGGATCAGGGAGGGTATCATTTCTCCTTAAGGAGAGCACCTAGAAGGTGTGTGAGGAGATTTATATGGGTAATATGCAAATAAGGAAGATGGAACAATACCTCTGCAACGCCACCTATTGGAAGGCAGAATTTCTGCAAGTCAATGTCAGACTCTTTATACAAGCCTTATAACAATGACTGGGAATTGAAAACCAAGCCAGAATCCATGCACAGACAACTGTTTCAGGTTTTTGTCCCTCATTGGTGTGCAGTAGGTTTCTGGCTTGGCTAGTGAGAGGCCTATGATGTGAGTCAGGAAGGGTATGAGCATGCATGAGAAATCCATTAAGAACACCATCGAAAAAATGAACTAAGCATTCTGGATCATGGGAGGGTACATCTTTAAATTCTACTCACATAACCAAGGTCCAAGATGCTGGTAGGAAATATCATTTCTCCCATTGTGTAGGCCAATCCTCAGTGCCGTCCACTTTACTGTATACATGCAGAGATTAGAATTAAAGAACTGGATTCCAAAAGTATATAAAGAAACTATATAGTAAGTGTCTGAGGGCATCATTGTGTATGTTTTCAATACAAAGCAGGATACCTGGGGCTTTTGCAAAAACTGACAATTTTGGGATAACCCCTTTAAGATGCTACTTGATGAAGGGAGCCCATAACCACACTTCTTATGACCGTATTATAGATAAATATGTGGTTATAGTTAGTATCTTCCATAGGTGTATCTAAGGTAATATCGGTGTGCCAACTTCACCTGTGGTACACATGAGTCTGCCCCTTTTAAGGTTTTTTATTCCTATTCTACCATTAGTTCAGCTGCAGATTAGATCTCGCTCGATAAGGGATGCTTCAGATCTGTTACATTTTTGTTTTCTAGGAAAGTACTAGCAGTGATGAGATTGAGTGGAATGGGTTCTATACAGATTTGGATCACACAGGTTTCCACTGTTTTGATTGCAATATGTTTCCTGTTCCCATTCACTGTTTCCATCTGACATCAGTAACTTTTGCTCTTGCCTGCTGAAAGCTAATGCAAGATAGAAACGTGAGCTATTTTGTTAATCTAACTTTTTAAGTAAACTTCCTTCTATAATGAAAGTCCATCAACATAGTTGTTTGTAGCATTCTCTTAGATAGATTGATACGTCACTGGGGTCAAAGACTACGCAATGGAGTCAGCTCTCTGTTTTGTTTGAAAAATGGGCCATGACCTTACTTCCTCCCGCTACATTTTAATGCTCTCATGCATTTTTACTATATTTTTTTTCATTTTATACAGTAATATATATTCTCGTTCATATTTAAAAAAAATAAAAAAATATATATATATATAGCTAGAGAGAGAGATAAATATAAACAGCCATCTCTAAAAATATACAATATGTCTCATGCAAAGGTGAGGGTAATGAATGTCTTTCTTTTTGCTAAAACTTGCCAGCATGTTGAGAGACTTCCTATATGTCTTACCTATATGTTACATTAAGTCCAGAGCTGATGTACATTACAACTAGAGATGAGCGAACGTGCTCGTTTAGAGCAATTACTCGATCGAGCATCGTTTTTTTTCGAGTAACTGCCTAATCGGGCGAAAAGATTCGGGGAACGCCAGGGGTGAGCGGGGGGTTGTGGGGGGGAGTGGGGGGGGGGGAGAGAGTGCTCCCCTCTGCTACCCCTCGCTCCACCCCGGCGCCCCCCGAATCTTTTCGCCCGAGTAGGCAGTTAATCGAAAAAAGCGATGCTCGATCGAGTAATTGTCCTAAATGAGCATGTTCACTCATCTCTAAATACAGCCAACCCCACACTTCTATGTGCCTTTCGATTAAAGGGGTTGCCCAGGGAGCAAAATCCTTATCAAGACATGTGACATTAAAAACTTCAATTTCCAGCCAACTTCCGAGTCTAGGTTACAGGGTTTGGACCCTCTCTGTTCCCCTGACATCATCACAAGGGGTTGTATGTTTGGCTCATTTTAATAATTACGCCAGTCCCCTTCTATATCTCTGATACAGAAGGGGGCTGGATTAGTTATTAAGTCAAACCTGGCTATTAAGATAAGTCTAACAGCCTGCCCCATGCAGTGGCATGACCCATGCCATAACCGGGCTGCAAGTGGAGGCCCCGATACTGTAGGTTTGGGTAAGGATTTTGCCTCCCATTGAAGGACTCATGCACATGACAGAGCCTGCACAGCAGTGCACTGGGGTTGTATGGCTCTGTATCATGCACTCACGTACCTGTATTCTGTTTTATAGGCTCTGTTGGATTAGTATGTACCGTACAAGGATATGCTTCCATCATAAAGCATCTGATAGAACATCCCCAAATTTCTATTTAGTTGGATTTGTAAGACGTCCATATGTGACGTGCTTCATTGGATACTGAATATATAGGAGTATTCTTCCCTAGAAGCATTGGTTCTAGATGTGAAGAGACAATTGCTGTACATTGTGCAAAGGGCTCTGTCTTGTGTAGGGACCCTAATTCCGATCATGCATAGCAATAAACAATTTATACATAAATTACCCAAAATCAGCAGAGTAACGACTGATCACTCAGTGTCTGACTGTGATCAATGTTGTAAAGAATCTGTTGCATCCTATCAAAGACTTTGTATAAACATTTGTATGACAGTAATCCGATATTCAGAAAATCACAGCGTGCAAACCCAGCTTCAACTATTGCCAAAATGCGGGCTCTACAATCTCTGAAACAACCATTCAGCCTGTGTTATAGCTGACATGCGGCATGCTCTTCCTTAACGGCGGCTGAAACTTTTTGCCACCAAAAATGCTGATAATAAAGAATACTATGGGGATCACTGATCATCATTCATCGTGACCACCAGAGGCGTAACTTGAAGCTTCTGGGCCCAATGCAAAATCTGTAACACGGCCCCCAACTATAATGCTTTATTCATAGTACTGGGCTCCCTATGTGGAGAAGAGAGGCCTTATGGGACCCTTAAGGCTCTGGGCCTGTATGCAACTGCATCCCCTGCACCCCCTATAGTTACACCAGTGGTGACCACTATGTATATAGGTTAATTACCTTCCAGGCATTTTGCCCATTTACACTTCACATGTAAATTTGGATCCTGTAAGTTATGTAAGAAATGGAGTGAAGAATTATGTGGCCTGGAAGGAGGAACAAAAGATAAAAGTTATGCTTAATATGATGAAAAGTTATACTATCCTCTAATATACTTGATGTATCAGTTGCTTTTAAGATCTGTTTTCACAGGGATTGCTTTGTAATAAGCTGAGCATCTCCATGTCTAGAGCAGGAATAGGACTGACTTTTATCCATTGGAAGTAACAATGAAAATTTCAATTGAGTGATTGCAAGCGGTGATCTTGAAAACTATGAGGAAATGATACAAAAAGAAAATTGGAAAGTTGAAAAACATTTTATTGTATAAAGAATAACTTTTATTAGCTGAAACGGCAGTATTTTCTTTAAAGAGTACCTGCACTTTTAGAAAACTTTTGACATGTCGTAGAGATATGTCAAAAGTATTGATCTGTGGGGGTCCTGCTGCTGAGACCCCGCTGATAGCTAGAATGAGGGGGCATAGCGCTCGGGTGAGCGCCGCAGATCTCTCATTCTACAGGCTGCCTTCAGCTGCTGGAAGCAGACAAAAACGAGTGAACATAGCCGTGGGGGCACAGCACTCGGGTGAATGCTGCAGATCCCTCATTCTAGTGATCCCCCACTGATCCATGCTTTTGAAATGTCTCTATGGCATAACAAAAGTGAGCTAAAAGTGCAGCTATTCTTTACAGTGACCCTCTGGTCTTGGGACAAAGTTCTGTTCTGGGACCGGAGGGGGTAGAGGATATATTGCCTACATTTATTCTTTTCTGCTGTCCGTTCAATCCCCCGGTACTGGTCACGGTTTTTGGCCGTATAAGATTGCTGCTGCCATTTTCATTTTAACATATGCACACTACCTGCTCTGATTGGGCAGTGCTGATCACATGATTAGCTAAGGCTAATCAACGAACAGATATGTAGCCTAACACTACCAAAGCTCTGTGAGGATTAGGTAGTTTGAAGACTGCATTAGCCATCTTGGGAAGCTGAAAAAGTTACCCGAACCATCAGATTTGAGGGACAGCAGAGAAAAACAAGTGCAGGTAATATACCCCCACCGGTCTTGAGGCAGAATATTGACCGAAAACCAGAGGGTTGCTTTAAAAAGATTAGTGAAGATCACAGAGAAAACTCTGCAAGTTGCATAGTACAGGGCTGGACATATCTCACAGGTCGAGTAGCTAATGCATATGGAAATTTGCTGCTGATGCCTAAGGTTTAGGGTTGCTTTCTTCTAATGTTTATGTAAAATTTTCTTAGCAGACTCTTACCGTCTACAGTAATTTGACTACCTCAGCATAGTAGATCTCTCTAAAGGCCCAATTACATGGAACGATGATCGCTCAAAAGTCGCTCAAACGACAATTTGAGTGACAGTTTTGATTGATCATCTTTGCATAACTCTGGATAGCTAATTAGCTACGTAAGAGTTAATGCAGGCGGATACCGCCGCAATAGCTCAAAGAACGAAGCAGCTGTTTTGTATATGCAGACAGCTGCATTGTTCTCGGGGGTTTCAGCTGGTGTTCCGCTGAGAACTGCCAGCGGGATACCAACTGAAATAATATTACCAGCGTTGCCCACTGAGAAAACCAGCATGTGGCTCTGATAAGACTCATTGTTGATTTCTAGCTTGATGGAAATCACTGATGAACGAATAGTACACAATGGCCGCGTGTTTAGACCCACTGATTATCTTTTGAGCGAATTTTGAGCGATAATGGTTGTGTCTAAATGGCTCTTTAGAGTCCTTTTACATAGGACTATCTGTCGGTCATAGATGCCCAACATGCCATCCAAGCAATGATTTTTCCTGTGTAAAGGGGTCCTTACTTTCTTTGTTTAGATCTTTTCTTTTTCTTGACTTTTATGACTAGCATTGTGTTTTGTAGCAGTGTGTTGGCTCTTCACACAACTTTCACCTCTTCTAACCAGATAGATAAATGCTTCCTGTTAATATAGTATTTCTCCATCTCTGCTTACTTATTTATTAATACTCACGCTCGGAGGACAATTACATGCAGTTAGATTCATGGAAAGGGAAGCAATGTACACATAATTTCCACTGATATAAGGAGTCCAGGATCAAGAGTAACATCAGCGGCTGTTCATCTTCATGAAGGGGAAAGAGGTTTTGGCCACTTCACAGGCTTCTAGACCTATTGATGAAATTCTAAATGTAAGATAGTGAAAGATGGACTGCTAATCATGGTCTCTAAAGTAATAGTGCCAAATTCCTGTGGTGTGGGATAATACACTTTGTGTTAATATTTAATAGCTGTACTTTTCCATTACAGCCCCTCTCTGCCTGCCCTTGATTGGCATCTGCCATCACAGTCAGGACCTTATGAACTTCGCATTGACGTGCAGCCCAAATCTCATCACAGAGCTCATTATGAGACGGAAGGAAGTCGCGGGGCGGTGAAGGCATCTACCGGTGGACATCCCATTGTGCAGGTAACCACATTATAGAAGGCATTATTTATCCTGGCATCTAATCAGAAATGTTCAGCACAATTCACAATAATGTGTAGTAGGTGACAATACATTATTTCCCAGAGGCATTAGAAATGCTTACATTGTTTAGAATTTAGTGGCCTTACAAGAACTTTTGCATTACTAGGGATTTTTGTCTCATTTTTAAATTGATAAATTCTTCCTAATCAGAACCCAGAGGGACATTCTGCATGTTCTAGTGGTCAAAAAAGGGGTGGGCTTAACCTATAGATCCGTGGCCACTAAGGGTGTAGCACACAGAGTTACTAAAGTACTAAATGGGGACGCCCTGATTTTTTCTCAACTGATGATCTTGAGAGAAAGAAGAATCCGTTATGTTGAATTTCAACGCTCAACCCTTTTATCGCCACCAGAGCCGTCTGCGTGTGGCTTTGTCCACTGCCCTATGTAAAACACATGTATGTTTCCCATAACTGAGTGTTCACATGTCTGAGGGAGCTGGGAGAAATAGTAGTTCAGCTGACAATCATTGAAGGTGTATGGATACCTTAGAACCAAGACTGATCTAAACACCCTCTAAATTAGTCACATTGTGTTATAGCAATATAGTTGATTTCCTCCAAGGAACCAGCCTGCCAGTGATAAACTAGGATTAGGTAGGATTTGTAAGGGGGTTACAATATTCTTGGAGGTATTTTACCAATTAACGAATCTTCTATAGACAGGGCCAGACTGTATATCAGTAAATGTAAAGCATAGATAGGAGGGCATCTGTCTGTCTTGTGCAATGAGGTCCAGCGCAGTGTACTCTGTGCCATAGTGAAGGCATGTTCTTGTACGGTACAGCGAGCTGCCATGACAGTCAATCTATTAGCATATTGAATGCATCTGTGCTGCAACAAAGTTTATTCTGGGTCCAACTATAAGTTAGGGTAAAGTGCACAGAACGCAGTCTTGTCCTGTCCTATAACATTACGTGTACCCGACTATCCCCCACAAATAAACACCCGGTATTTTGTTCCTGGCATGTCTTCTACATGGAGTGACCGATCAGTATTAGTACTTACCGTCAGAGGAAACTGTTGCACATATTCGCCGTATTCACCCACCATTTCACTCAAGTAGTAGAGTTGAGCGTATATTGTAATCTAGTTTACACCTTCCATCATTCTTATTATTCTCCTCTCCTACAAGATATAGATGTATTTTCCTTTTAATAAAAACATAATGAATGTATCCTATACCGTGCAACTAAAAAACAAATCCTTTTTTCTGCGTGGGCTGGAAATACAAATTGCATCTAACACATTCTTTGAGGTTTGAACATGAAGAACAGGAAATGTTTTGAGTTAGAACCTGTTAAAATATATATATCAACATATATATCTGTCCAAACACAGATGAGAGGAGTCTGACAGCGGGCTTAGCATCAATGTAACATATTTGTTTCTGATAGGCAGGCCAAAATGACACAATCATACAAACATTTGCCAAGACCTGTAGACGGCATGTAAATTATACAACCTTCTTATGTATGAAATGCAAAAGGAGAACTAGATGTAAATGCCTGATTTGATTAGTATATGCAATAAAGACAATCGCGAGAAATCCAAAGCCTGTTTAGAAGGCATTGCTGAACTCCAGCTTTTCCGGGCAGGAAGGGATTGAAGACATTTCTTTAGAGAATGATGATCAGTTTTTTAACACCTGGGAAATTGTTTTAAAAATGTTGGACAAAAAATGATATCACATATCTGCCCAAATAGTATATATATATATATTCTTTATTTTTCCATTATGGTACAAGGAAAGGGGTTACAATAAAAGTAAGGTGAAATCAAAGGGTAATCACATCGAAAAACAATCAATCTTGAACAGAACAGAACTAGTACTTTTTACTGCAACATTTTATTCTTATTGTATCAGTTTTGTATATAGTATCGTCTACCGTCTAGGCAGGAAAACGAGCTTTACACAACTACTGCTCTGTGTTATACCATAATTATACCTCAGGGTCAAGGAGAAAGTTTAATTATAACTCATTTGAAAGGAGGCGAATATTTTTGTAGCTGTGAATCAGAAGGAAGTGGAGGTAGAGTTAGAGTAGTGGAGTGAAAGAAAACCTTCCAAATTAGTGTCAGTTCCTCCATGCTTTCATTATCCATTACCTACAATTTATGTATGGGTAATGCACAAATTGCTGGCTCCGTACCCCACCCATGTTTCCTTGGCACTCACGCCTGCACACTTTTAACTGAAAAAGCCTGTGTCTATTGTCCATGTGTTTCTAAAATGTATCAGAGGTGCAAAAAAAGACATTAACACACATCTGTGAGCCAGGATGCAATTATTATATGTAATGAAGCCAGGCAAACATACCACAAAGCAGACATTTTATAGCTCAATCATAAACGGCTGGCACTTTTTAGCAGCAACTCCACACAGGTTATTGCAATATGCACATGGCCGGCACTTGCCAAATAATACATTCACACATATTCAGCGGGAAAAAGATTACATTCCAGTCAATGATTTCATCAGCTGTAAGTAGTAGGTTTGATTGTTGGGTTCAGGCCAGTTGTCTTTCTGGATTTCATCCTCATTTACTTCTATGTACATTAACACATTGGGTATTCCAGGTGGTAGAGCTCTTCAGTTTCATTGTCATTCAGATGGGTCTCTGCTTCGTGGTGTGAAGTTCTTTGGAATCAGTTATATCATGTCTGGAACTGAAAGTGTCATGAATGTCATAGAAGTGATACTGTGAGAGCAAATTGTTTCTCATTACACATACTATTACATCACACGGATGTCATGCATTGTCTTATGGAAACCTTTTTTTTCTCTATGGGGCTAGTTGGTTTTAGGTTTATTTTATTTTTTGCTCTTTTGGATTTCATGAAAAGTAATTTATGTTGAAATCCCATAAAATAGAGCACAGGGAACAGCATGTGAAGTTCTTGCCTGATGCTTCAACTTTTCATGTAGTTTTGCATATTTTGCAAATGTTGCAACTTATTATGTACAGATGAATATGCCGTGCTCGCCACATTCATAACATTGCTAAAACTGTAGACTATGACAGTTTAAGGCATCCAGAAGATGTTATTAAAGGGAGTCTGGCAGCTTAAACTTGCTGTCGAAACAGACAGCATCATGTTATAGAGCAGGAGGAGCTGAAGATGGATTTTTGGGGAAATATTCAGTAGAACTTGTATTTTATTCATTTATATCTCTGCTCATTGTGAGCTGAACAGTCCAATAGGCGGAGCTATGAGTGATTGACAGCTACCCCTGCATGTACAGTCAGACACTGATAGCTCCGCCCATTAGACTCCAGCTCACAATGAGCAGAGATATAAATGGATAAAATACAAGTTCTACTGACTATTTCCCCATAAAGCTATATATCCATCTGCTCCGCTCCTCCTGCTCTATAACATCATGGACAGCAGGTTCGAGCCAATAGACTGCCTTTAAAAGACTCTTGATATGCTATATTTTAATGTATCTGATTAAATGTTGCAAATTTGATAACTTAGAATCAATATGATATTACAATATATTCTCTTAAAAGTATCGGATCGTATAGCTCTTCGATTAGACATCTTTTACATTGTTATCATCCCACTGAGCCATTTTTCAAGAAATGAGTCTAAATGGTTGACTGTCTCTGAAGACTCTGTCTTTTGAGTTTAGGCCCGCAGCTCCAGAGACAGACCATGTTCACTGTTGTTACTCTCAGTTGGCCAGTGACTATGGAGGGTTCGTAGCTGGAGGAACTGCTAAATTATACATTCATAAAGTTGACTCATACCATAACGACAAAAACATAAGAAGTTCTCATAGACATTAATTACCAAAGGTTTGGCGGAAGGATGTCCCATGGCCCAGATACATCAGCACCCCGCTGTCCCAACTGTAACGGCGCTTTGCAATACAACTGTATACAAGGAGAATGATGCTACACAATCTAAGCATACAGTGACATATGTCTGGCTATAGCTTGGCAGGACCTTAAGAAACACTAAACATGATGTGAATTTAGCCCAATTACAGACTATAGAAACAACTATAAAGAAAATCCCCCTTACATACTGCAGGGTATATTGATTGTACAATTCTGAGCGATTGCTCAAAATATTTGGTAATAGACTCTAGTTTCTAGTCACTACCTATATATTAGTAGTCACCTGCAATATATACCTAGTTACTACCTATAAATTAGTAGTCACTAGAAATATACACCTAGTCACTAGCTATATATTAGTAGTCACTAGCAATATACACCTAGTCACTAGCTATATATACGTAGCCACTAGCTTTATATACCTAGTCACTAGCTATATATACGTAGCCACTAGCTTTATATACCTAGTCATTAGCTATATATACCTAGTCATTAGCTATATATTAGTAGTCACTAGCAATATATACCTAGTTACTACCTATATATTAGTAGTCACTAGCAATATACACCTAGTCACTAGCTATATATACGTAGCCACTAGCTATATATACGTAGCCACTAGCTTTATATACCTAGTCACTAGCTATATATACGTAGCCACTAGCTTTATATACCTAGTCATTAGCTATATATACCTAGTCATTAGCTATATATACCTAGTCATTAGCTATATATACCTAGTCATTAGCTATATATACCTAGTCATTAGCTATATATACCTAGTCATTAGCTATATATACCTAGTCATTAGCTATTTATACCTAGTCACTACCTATATATACCTAGTCACTAGCTATATTTACCTAGTCACTAGCTATATATGCCTAGTCACTAGCTTTATTTACCTAGTCAATACCTATATATACATAGTCACTACTTATATATACATAGTTACTACCTATATATACATAGTCACTACATATCTATACCGAATCACAAGCTTTATATACCGAGTCACTAGCTATATATACCTAGTCACTAGCTATATATACTGTGTTACTAGCTTTATATACCGAGTCACAAGCTTTATATACCGAGTCACTAGCTATATATACCTAGTCACTAGCTATATATACTGTGTCACTAGCTTTATATACCTGTCACTACCTATATATAGCTAGTCACTAGCTATGTATACCTAGTCACTATAAATACTTAGTCACTAGCTATATATATCTAGTCACTACCTATATATACCTAGTCACTACCTATATATAGCTAGTCACCAGCTGTCGTAAGCTATAAGGCACCTTTACCTGCGGAGGCCAGATCTATTATTATAGCTGTACTGATGACGATTGTACATTTATTTCCATTTTATCAGATACCTCCCTAATTATCTATTTCCCACTCTTGAGACATGCTTGGCCAAGTGTCTTATATCTACGGCTGAAGCCAACTTCCATTGTACATTTCTTATGTCCACGTATAGGTTTCTAATCTACTCACCTGCTGGGCTCTTTTCAGTCCTGCAAACCCGTGTTTTTGTTAGTCTTTAATTAACGATTCCTAGTAAATCCAGATGTCTTGCACTGGAAGGCGTAGAGCCATCTTGGTGGAGAAGACTAGGTGCCACCTCTGTTTTCAATAAGGCCTGCCTGCAGCCATTGTGTAGCCGCTGTCACGCAGACAGGCACCCCTGCACATCATATATTTTGAAGAGGTGTGAACTATTTTTGTGTGAGCATGTAAAAAAAAAATCACTTATAATAAACCAAAATGAACAAAGAACAGATGTCCTCGGCACAAAGGACACGCCATTTTATCACTTAGTTCATTTATTTTTGTTACAAGTGAAAGGGATCCATATGAAAGCCATACAGGAGAACACATGCGGCTGACCCCTCCGATTATACAGACGTGGAGAAGCCATGGTTCTGTATAGCTTGGCTCAGCCAGCAACCAGACGCACCATTATTTTTAGCTTACCTGCCAAATGCTGGGTATACAACATGAGGCAAGTGATACATTTTTATATGTCTGGCTGTAATAAGACATCTGGCCTCCATTCTTCATGTAGGATCTTGGCATGAAAGGCTGTTTGCTTCCAACAAGGATTAGTAAAATGTGTTGGAATTAAGGACATTATTAATTATTATAAATCTGCACAAATAAAATAAAACATTTTGACATTTTTTTCTATTAAAGCCTCTCCTTATTGTTGGGAACACAATAGGGGGATTTCTTCTGTGCAATGATCCCGTTGTTTTATTTGCTGTTAGATCATTTTAATGACTTTCTATTGCACAGTTTCTTAATGATGAGTGTCTGTAGCGGAACTGTTGAAGGATTTTGATCTGCACATCTTTGCGCTGCACGTCCATGAGTTTTGCATTGAAGGTCCCGCTGCAACATTTCTTCTTGGTCTAAGTCAAGATTGGGCAAAGCCAGGATTCTTAGCCATTCATTTATTTTTTTTCATTATTTTACATATTTTTGTGTCTAGAATTATTGACATGCTCCATACATAGATGTTGGACATGCATCGCATAGGCAGAACTGATGATTTCTTCAATGATGTGTACTCGTCCAGGTCCTAAGGCATCGAAGCATCCTGCCTCAATCACACTAGAACCAGATGTTGGTGCAGCGTTCATAGTGTTAAATGCTGGATTTAATTGATGTCAGATGTCATTGGAAATGTGTAAATATATAGCAATCGCAAATATATACTGAGGCCCCAGGCATTGAGACCAGATCCCGCATTAGTCAAATCCACGGACACCAGGATCTCTTCACTTTACAATGCTTCAGATATATTTGTGTCGGAGTGCAGACATATAAACAGGTATAATCACCTGTGTGCTCAATAATTGTGGGATTTATATTGGGAGAGCTACTTTTAAAGAAGCACTTGGTATTTTTTTTTTGTCCCATCCTATTTTGGACGGAGATAGGAGTTTAGGTGGCTTAAGAATGGAGCTTCATGCTGTGAGGCTGTTACTACATGTCCCATGTTCTGTTCTGTTCTAGTTTGGGATGCCAGGAGGCATTGTCTTACGTGGCTTTGCTTGTGCTCTGACATGGAACATGGCATTAGGAGAGGGCAGATGGTGTGCACAGTGGCATTAGATGGGACAGGGAGATCTGTAAAGCTCAAGGGGTTCGCAACGGAGGAGAAAAAATACTTTAAAAATATAATACCTGCTGTATTAAACATTTTTTTACAATAGTTGTCTATTGACAAATGATAAATACCAGTGCTCCTTTAAGACTACACAGCGCACCCCTAATACCCCAGTAAAGGCTTGCACTTGAAAGGGGACGAAGAACACATATGCTTCTTCCGGTTGGAGGAGCACATGTCTTATTATATGGGCATTGACGGTGCAGCTACCATGTTTAGATAAAATGACTATGTTTAATGCTTTTAAGGCACAGGCGTTTAGTAAACACTAAAATCTTAGCACATGTAACCGATGACCTAGGAGCTGTCTAATGGTCAGCACCCAGTTGAATGCTATTAACCAAAAATCATTATGTCTAATTCTGCTCAGTGATTCAGTTAAGTAGTGTGCGCTCACTCTTGTGCGTTCTTTGGCTTGTCTCCCTGTTTTGCTACTTGTTTGGAAGCATGAATGATATCATTAATAATCTGGCAGCTAGAACTGCTGCTTGCCGCAGTATCATCGTTCAATCTGTTATCTTGTAGAACCTAAAAAAAAAATACATATATATCAGCATTCCAGAGAGAAGTTAACAGAGGAGATGGCACATAATGTCGTACATGTGTCATGTTTGCATTTCTTCATGCTTTTTTTTCTATGAAACATGCAACGTGGGGCAGTTTAACATTGTACCTACCATAAAGCTAACGAGACAAATAGATACTTTGTAGACGCAGCAACTAGAAAATGTCTTTGTGACATCTAGCAAGCTGTTCTTTGTTCACAGGACTGAAAGAGAACACACACTTTGTGGAGTAATCTTTAGAAGAATATGATTACAAGTCACAAGAGAGAGAAGAGTCGTACTTGATACGTTTAGTTACGCACTCTCTATTAACCCTTTCCAATCCGCTGTCTGACGTCTTCCTACATTCTGATCGAAGCTTGTACATTTCCAATGTCAGAAGACGTCCGACAGGGTATTCTTACCGTCTATTGCCAGCCACTCCGCTGCCGGAGCCTCTCTGGCGCACATACACTGGCTTTAGCCAGCAGATGGCACTGTTGTATAACATCCAAAAGAAAAAGCCTTTTAGGAAACCCTGAATCCAAAATTGGATTGGAAAGGGTTAAGGTGTATAGCAGTTGTAGAGAGAAATAAGGGAATGCTAGTGTCTGTTTCTATATTTCCTATAGAGATTAATGAAGCATGGGCGACCACCTCTTCCTTGCAAATGGGAGGAGCTTCAGCTTGCCAAAAAATAGTTTTAATTTATATTTCTCTGTTAAAAGTCAGTGAAATAAAATGTGGATGAGACAACTCCACGAATGACAAGTTGTCCCATTGCTTTGGCAGCTCATTATAGAACTAGCCTATGTTTGGAAAATACCCCTTAGCTAGTTTATAAGTGTCCTGGTAATGAAGGAAGCTAAAACTTCTGGTCAGGAAGTGGTTTATGTAAATTTCCGCAAACAGAAATAAGATAATATTGTGCATTAACATTGTATTTGTATATGATGGAATATTTATTGTTTTTCTGTGTTCTGATCAACGTGAAAAGTGGCTTCTTTAATATCTTTAAAGTACGAACACAGTTTTATCCAGTAGTGTCAACCCAACAATATCTGTTCGCTTGCGTATGGGTGGAAAACTCTATGCAATGGTAGAAAGGGATTTTCCTTCAGGGAGACACAAATTAATCTCTTAGGAGAGCAAAACAACATCCTTTGCTGATGCTGTGGTTGAGGTTGCAAATCCGCCTATGTAATTCTCCATTTTCCACGTTGGCTTCAGACTGAAATATACTTAATAAATTGCCTTTTACTCTTATATAAATATAACGAAGATGCTAAAACATACTTCATCACACTGCTGCTTTACTTTTCTTTTAATTTAGACACACACTGCTTTGCCTTAGTGAAAAGTTACCATTAATTAAGCTAGACTAATATTTTAGGGCATTGCATCAATAGCAAGTCAACGATAGGGAATTTACATTTCTTGGCCCTTCTATGTCAGCTCATTTGCTGACTGAATTCACTACCTGAATTAAAGACTGGATTTCGTACACTTCATTAAATTGCGCTAACTAGCAAATATACCTCCAAACAAGCTAACATCACGGGAGCGAGGGTATGTGGGGACGAGTGTCGGGCATCGTTTGTCCGAAATTCGTCCCATCTAAATGGGCCTTTAATAAATAGGATTTGTACATTGCTGCCGAAGTTTGGCTTGCATTCCGCAGCCAAAACTCAGAAGCAGTTCAGCTGTGCATGAATTCACCCTAATTCTGGCTACAACAACCCTCACTCACTGGACAATATAACGTCTGTATCACCCTATCACACACCTATTAATAGGAAAGGCTAGAAATGCATTGGTAAGCAATTCAATTTTCATAGGGAGTTACAGATATAAGAATTTTCTATTACAGTGCAGAGTTCATAATTCCAAAAGTGGCAAAATATCCGGTTGCCGATCTTACAAAAGGTCTGATGGTCCTTACCCTGGAATACTGTATATGCTTTGCAGTACACAAATGGGACCAAAGGGCTTGCAGAAGTGTTGTAGGGTTAAGTCGTCAAACGTCCCCTTTTGCATTGATAGCACTTGGCATTAAGAGCTTGTAATTAGAGATGAGCGAGCATACTCAGATAAGTCAGTTACTCGAGCGAGCATCGCTTGTCTCGAGTAACTGCATACTTGTCCGAGCATATGCTTGGGGGCAGCGGATGGCGTGGTGGAGCGGGGAAGAGAGTGAGAAAGATCGATCTCTCTCACTCTTCCGCCCCCCCCCCCCCCCGCTACCACCCGCTCACCCCCGAGCATATGCTCAGACAAGTATGCAGTTACTCGAGACGAGCGATGCTCGCTCGAGTAACTGACTTATCTGAGTATGCTCGCTCATCTCTACTTGTAATCCTGGGTTGCTTGTCCCCTAAAAAATGACAGCACTCAAGCAAAAGCAGTCAGTATGGAGAAGGCTGTAATCTTCTGCCAGTGACTTACACACTTGTATGCGGAATAGCAGAGGTGGGTAGAAGTCCTATCATATATGGTCCTATTATGGAGGGTGCCTAGCTCAGTATAGAGAGGCGTGCAGTTCTCACAGAGATTTTTTGGATGCTTGTGACTTACTGGATGACTCGATGACGTAGCTGACTTGCCACTAATGGAAAGATTTACCACTGGTAATTTTTAAAGCAGGCATCACATGGGTTTTTCATAAGTATTCATAGGAACTTCACTCTTCACGCTTCGCTGGTTTGTTACCAGAACTTAGTGTCGCTCTTTACTTGAGTATAGTTGTTGAAACCCATAGAAGCAAACGGAAACCGTAATATTGTGCACTGACCTGACCCCACTAAGAGACCCACTGCCACACACCGTTTCAGAGAGACACTCTTCCTTTTTTGGCTATCATTGTGTGGTTATACTTGGTTTTTAGTGAAACATGCTTAAACCATGTGGCTTTGATCCCTGTATATCACTTGTTCAGATGGGGCTCCTCACTATGTTCACATAAAGAACTAGTCAAAAGTCAAGTATGTATCTAGTTGAGTGATCCAAGAGTTATTTACTTTTTGGATATATTTCGGCTTCTATTGATTTGTACCATATATAATGGAGAAATTAGTCACATTTTCTGAATATCGACGACAAATTAGTTTTTTATGTTTCATCTTGATATCGAAAGTCTTTACTATTGCTAAAAAGATTCTTAGAATCCATATTGAATACAGCTTATAGTTTGTAAGGAGTCAGATCTATTTACTCAGTGTCTGCTTCCATCACCTGTAATGTGAGCTCCTCCAACCCTGGAGAGATGAAGAGTGTGTCTAAGACTGTTCTAAGAGCATGCAGCGGTTCATATAAAGATTAAATCTAACTCCACCGCCTCAGGTCACTGGAATAATGAGAGATTTTTCTGACTTACACCTTTTTTATTGCACCAATATTGCTGGGCAAACTGATGGCCTAACACTCAGCACCTGTCCTGATTATTTTTTATATTTTCATGCCTGAACCTTTTTGTTCCCTTGCCAGCTACACGGGTATTTAGAAAGCGAACCACTTACCATCCAGCTGTTCATCGGCACGGCAGACGATCGCCTGCTACGACCTCACGCCTTCTATCAAGTCCATCGTATCACTGGCAAGACCGTATCCACCACAAGCCATGAAACCATCGTCTCCAACACCAAAGTCTTGGAAATCCCACTGTTGCCTGAGAACAATATGAAAGCCATGTAAGCCACCTGCCTGTTATTGTGAGAGATTTCACACATTGCTTATGTGTTGCAGAATCGCAGGTGTGGAATTTCCACTGAACGACTGCAACAAAGTACAGCGTTAGTCCATGGGGGTCGTAGCACACACCATTCACTCAGTGGAAAAATATACACTGATTTTAGGCATATTGCAGATTTTCCATTCCACAGAGTGTCTTATCTGTTAGGAACATTCAGTGAATTTTCGCTATGGAGTTAATTTCTTGCAATGTATTCTGCTCCAAAATCTGCATCAAAGTCATGGGTGGATTGGATTATGGATTTTTGTGCAGATTTTCATAACTTTTAGGAAAAAATTACACGATGGGTGAACTCGCCTTGTAAGTTTTTGTAAGTACTAATGTTTTGTTATGTAAATTCCAGAAGTCACCCAGCTTTTCTCTTTGAATGTGCCTTTGAAGTACCTCTCCCCATTTCACCACCTCCATAGACCTTAAAAAAAAACCATTTGGGACAACTGATTGCTTTTTGGTTATAGTGTTTCAGGCCATGTGTCTGTTGCTTTTTATAAATCCCATCTCAGTTACGCGGCTGTAAATATCCACTTCAGCCTCAGTGTACAGTTTATAGCATGACACTTATTGGATCTGGGGTTTTGAAGTGCCTTGCTTTTTTAAGCATGAGATTAGACTACTCTTATTCAGTTTAAACAATGCTTTTGCTTTAGGTTTTGCAGGTGTCCTGCTTTTAACGACAAAACGTGATTCATGTATATACATATATCGCAGTGAGGGTCCAATTAATCCACCAATTACAGTGGTCCATAAACTAGCACTCAGTGCTTCTGACAGCGATGCTTATGCAAGCTACAATCACATGCAGTTGAAGATATAGATACATTGTACATAGATTGTAGATACTGTTTAGCCTTATAACAAAAAAATCTTGTATTTTGTGGACCATAGTAATAGCTATTAAAATGCACTACTAGGAAACAAGTTAAAATGCCACTTTACTAAGATTTCAGTAATTCCAATGGAGGAGCACAAGACACAACAAACATTTGTGGCTTTTTTCAACTGCACCACTATTGCCCATGCTTCCATACATGTACATTATAGTTAAAAGACACAGAAGGATAGAAATAAAGTTAAATATTCTGTTTTGGTTATATGTTTATCAATCCGTTGTCCCATAACTGCTATATCATCTTCTATATATCAAGTCCAAGAGTATTGATGTGATTCAAATTGTGATTGACATTAACTATCTCCTGAGGGCTCAGTCACACGGGCGCATCGGCGCCCGTGTTACTGCAGGTAGCAGACGGCCGTACCTGAAGACGGACGTCTCTCTGCAGCGCCGGAGGAAAGAACATGTGACCGGCTTCATTGCCAGTCATGTGTTCTTTCATCAGCGCTGCAGAGAGACGTCCGTCTTCAGGTACGGCCGTCTTCTAACTGTCAGTCACACGGGCGCATCGGCGCCGGTGTACGGGTGCCGATGCGCCCATGTGACTGAGCCCTGAAATTGTACATGTCTATATAACACTTATAGGGGAATTATGAGAGTGGTTGTCTTACATCAGTCCGTAGTAGCAGTGAGCTGGAGATAAAAAGCACGACATTCATAAATTTGGCACATCTTTGATCGTCTATGCCCCAGAAATGCAAATGTGTGCCAACTCATTTGAGCTATCATTTCTGCCAGTTTCTGGTGTAATCTATAGCAAATCTGTCAAGGAAGGCCCAACCATTTCCACAAAGCCAAACCACTTTTTAGAAAAGAGGCAAAAATTTTTATAAAGCTGCAAATCTTTGTCCAAATGTGGCGTGTGCCAGAATTTGCCACATTTTCTTTACTAGAATTCTGTTCAGTGACATAGATAAATTTCACCCTTTTCTTCTTCTAACATGTATAAAATGGGCTGTTTAACAGTTAAACACATTTAAGTGATTCATTAATCTCACCCGAGGCTTAAGGCATGCCAACAACTTCTCTAATTAATGACACATTCTCATTTCATGTAATTTGCACTGTAGATTACATTATAGGTGGGCGATTCTTCCTCAAGCAAATTTTGACATTGTCAACCTCAGTCCCTGAATATTATTAAAGAGCTGCATTCTGTAATTGAATTTATATCATTGAAGGAGCCGAAGGGAGATATTGACAGGGAATAGGTTATCATATCAACATTCCATGGGGGATATAGACAGGGGATATAGAAAGATATTAAAAGCTGTCATTTCACACTATGCTTTCATTACAGGTAAGTATTAAACAACCATTTCACATAGGAAAACGTGATCATTCTCAAATATCTCTCTCATGCACATTCTCACTAAAGAAGTGCTTCTTTGACAATAGATTCTTCGTGGAAAAGAAAAAAATACATTTGATAATATCGCAAGGGACTCTTGCTAATATGTTAGCATCGATAGCACTTGGTGTTAATAGGGTAGCCCACCTCTGAACTATTAATGACCTATCCTCAGGATAGGTGACCAGTAGTTGATTGGGGGAGAAAACATTGTAGCAACCCAGGTTGATTACAATGGGAACAGTGCTTGCAATAGGATAGGTTCAATAGTTCCAAAATGGACAACTCCTTTAAACAGAGTCTGTCAGTAGTTTTGACCATGCAAATCTGCTGACAATGCTAGGTAGGAGCATAGGAGAGGGGATTATATGTACCTTTATCGATTGTTTCCCCATCAGCAAGACTCTGAAAACGAAGTTTTAGTTGCTGATTCTGCTGTGGGAAGTGCCATAAAGGCGGGCATCCTCTCTGAAATGCTCTCTGCTCCATCCATTAAGATTCTTCACAGCTCTGATTGACAGTTGTAGCGTCCAACCAGAAGATTGCTACATGTATCAATCAGAGTTGTGAAGCAGCTCAAGGGGCAGAGTTGGGTACTTCAGAGAGAAGGTCTGCCTTTATGGCACTTCCCAGAGTGGGAGTTGGCAATTAAAACTTTATTTTCAGATTTTCCCTTTTCCTATGCCCCTACCCAGTGCTGTTAGAGATTGGGCATGGTTAAAACTACTGACAGACTCTCTAACTCCTTATCGGCCCAGGATGTAAATGTACATCCTGGCTAGGAAGGGGTTCCCGCGAATGGATGTAAACTTCCATGGTATGAGTGACTTGGGCTCAGAAGCTGAGCCCATGCCATCTGCAATGGGAGCCGGCTGTGACTAACAGCCAGCCTCTTGCTGCAACAGCTGGAATAGGTGAGCACACCGATCTCCATTGTTAACCTCTTACATTAAGCAATGAATGTTGATCACCGCATGTGACATCATCTGCCCTCTGCCATGTAATTGCAGAGAACCGATGGGTTGACATGACAACTGGACACCAGACAATGGCATCCAGATTTGCCATGGCCTGTGATCGCTATAGGAAGTGATAATGCATTGCAGTATGGAAGTACTTCAATGTATTATAAGTGTATTTGTAGCATCACAAGTTGAAGTCCCAAAAAGGGAAATTTAAAAATGTACAAAAAAAGCGTTAAAAAAATTATTGAAAAAATATTTTTGTGCACTTCCCTCTCTGATTATTTAAGATTTATTTATTTTTTTTAAACCCACATGTTTGGTATTGCTGCATCCATAATAACCCGTACAATAAATTGAACTCACTTTTTATACTTTTTTTTTATTAAAAAAAAAAAAAAAAAAGCAAAAAACTGAGCCAGATTGCTTCTTTTTTTTTATTTCAGTTCCCTAAAAAAAACGCAGTAAACGTGGTCAGAAAAGCAATATGTACCACAAAATGGTACCAATAAAAACTAATGCATATCATGCAAAAAACAAACCCTTATATAATTCTGCCAGTAGAGCATATGTTTGCAGTATGGGTGAAACACTATGAAGTCTCCCATGTACGGCACACACTGAGAAGAGGGGAACCTGCTCCTCTGTCTCTTTAGCACATAATGAGAAGCAGCAACATGGAGGGGATTAGGCAGCAGTACTGAGCAGTGTAGCTGTGATTCCAGCACTGGGATGAGATAAAACAATTACTAGAAGCAGCAGTGTCTCTGTTTCAGGCTCTTTGCCTCTGTCTTTCTCCAGCAGCTCCTTCCTCCACCTCCTCTCTTCATAGACTTCCAGGAACAACAGCTTTAATCCAATCCCTCAGTGAGCTGATAACTGTTTTTATTTCTGCCTCTCTGGAGATTCTCTGGTGACAGAATCCCTTTAAGCCCTTAACGCCACAGGATGTAAATTTACGTCTTGGCTGCAGGGTACTTAATGCAACAGGACGTAAACTTACATCATGTGGATGACGTGGATCATAAACTGAGTACTGAGCCATCCCGTAGCGGGAGCCAGCTGTTACGAATAGCCGGCCTCCCGCTGCGACAGTGGGTGGACATGAGCGATTCCCGCTGTTAACCCCCTACATGCCGCGATCTTTGTAGATCGTGGCATGTAAAGGGTTTACAGGAGGAGCACGCTCCCTCTGTGACAACATCGGACCCCTGCAATCTAATACTGGCATCCCAGCTTGCCATTGTCTATGATCACTATTGTGAGCGATAAAGACATTGCAATGCATTATCATTGCAATCATAGCTGTTACAGTTCAGGTTCCATACAGAAACATAAAAAATGTTTTAAAAAACTGTGTTAAAAAAACTGAAAAAAAAAACAACCCAAAAAACCCTTTTTAGCACATTTCCCCCTATTTGTCTAAAATAAAATTAAAAATTATAAAAATCCCAAATGTTTGGCATCATTATACCCATAACAACCTGTACAATAAATTGAACACAATATTTATCCTGCACAGCAAAACTTGTAAAAAAAAAATCCCCTAAAAACGGAGGCAAAATGCTTATTTTGTTCATTTTGCCTCACAAAAACACAATGAAAATAATGAAAAAATCTGTATATACCCCACAATGGTACAAATAAAAACTACAGCTCATGATGTAAAAATCAAGAAAGCTTCGACGATGGGGAAAGGAAATAAAAGTTATGGGACTTCGAAGCATCGATATAAAAAATAATGCTAATTTCTAAAAAACATGCTTTTTATTGTGCAAAAGTGGAAAAACCTTAAAATAATATGTACAATTTTTGCATCGTCGTAATCTTACTGACCCGCAGTGAAAAATGTATCATGTCAATTATCTTGTATGATTAGCGCTGTAATAAAAAAAAAACTGGCAGAATTGATGTTTTCCCTCCCTGCTCTAAAAAAAAATAGTAATAAAAGTTTTACAATATATTATATGCACCCAAAACGGCACCAAGAACAAGCCCTCATACGGCCGTGCCGACGGAGAATAAAACAGTTATGGAGATGAAAATCCCCCTAAAATGGTTACCTCCTCATGGGCATAATAAGCTGTGTCCTTAAGGGGTTAAAAAAATTTGTAGTAGAGTTGATTTTTTTTTTTTAGGTTGTTTGGAAATTCGATAATAATTTAGTCTTTTTTTTTTTCTTTCGAAGTCTACCAGCTACTACTTTTACAAATGCCGATGTTTTTGTTATAGCAAGTCTCGAAGAAATAATATTTGCTTCTTTACATCTGCCCTAGTTATTTCCTGAGCTGTAAAGGCAAATCTTGTGAAATGATGACCTGTTTAAAAATGGGGTAAATTGTAACCCACATAACATACACCGGCCATTCAGAGCATTGCTTTCAGAAAATGTAAACTTTGTCTCAGATTTCGAAGATTTCTGTATTTGAATCCCCTTACAAGTTCGCAAATAACAATACTTAGGGGGTCTGAGAAAGCTGTGTTCTGCCACTGGCTTAGAGGCGGTATACCAAGTACGTAAGCATGAATGGTGAGGAAAGCCGGCTTGTAAAAATAAATTATTCAGCCTTTTCCTGTTAATAATACACTTATTTATTGAAAGATTTGTGACAGGTGCCTTTCAACATTGGTAATATCAAATCCCCCCATGGCAAGTACAGCTCAGTCCTGTTTTAGTGAAACCCTCCAATGAATTAGAAGATGAAGTTTTATGTAACACTGATATATCCGGCCTCCTCCTCTCCTCCCCTTTACCACTGTGTGGCTGGGGCACGGCTCCAAGTCGGGTGTGAAAAGCCTGTGGCACCAGTTGTTGACAGGATGTAACTCTCATTAATCTTCATTCTGGATGCCAGTGTTACATTAAATACATTTTACAGTAATTGTTGTAGTGAAAGTCGCGTTTATAATTGCTTTCTTCTTTTAACAGTATTGACTGCGCAGGTATATTAAAGCTGCGTAATTCTGACATTGAGTTGCGGAAAGGGGAAACTGACATTGGAAGAAAGAACACCAGGGTGCGACTGGTGTTCCGTGTACACATTCCACAAGCCAATGGGAGGACTCTGACTCTTCAAGCGGCATCCAATCCAATTGAGTGTTGTAAGTCAAATCTTCTTTTTATATTAGTACTTTCCAAGAAAACCATTAAATTCTGATGCTTAACCACGAACAGAGACAAAAAAATTGTTTAATGTGATTGTTGCTGGAGTAGTATGTTTCTGGGATTCATGGTACTTAAATATGGTTTCTGAGTCAATAGTAAATATAGGAAAATACTTTACTGATATCTGTACAGCACTTTTGTTTTAATGCCACCAAGGCTTGCAATGGGTAGAATTAACATGTAAAGAACTACAGTCCCCATGATTAGATAATAGAAAAGTGAGGGTGATCAATGAGGGGAACAGGTTGCCACGGGAGGTGGTGAGTTCTCCTTCAACGGAAGTCTTAAAACAGAGGCTGGATAGACATCTGTCTTAAGAAGAGTTAGTGAATCCTGAACTGAGCAGGGATTGGAGCCGATGTCCCTGGAGGTCCTTTCCAACTCTACCAGTCTATGATTCCTCCACAGTTGCCTGTATGCCCCTCTATTACAAGATCTTTGCACACAACACAGATCTACTACTGACATATCGCTTTTGTTTTCTTCTACTCACTGGACACTGCACATGTCAAACACATCCCCATAGAGACAGGGAGGCAGAAGAGAGAACCAGAGAGCAGTGGAAGTAAGAGTCATATGTGATGTCCAGTATTACAGGGGGTGGAGAGAAGTAATAACTACATGTACAGGATGTCATACAAGCAGGAGATAAACCCCAGGAGCTCAGTCACCTTACTGTATGTGCAACTGACTTACTGATGAATTCCATCTAGACAGTGATATACAGTATCTTACTGCATGTAAACCATTTGCAGACACATAACCCTTATTGGCCACAGGCACCACAACATGCATTATAGCAGCTCTTGTTGTCTTAAGTGGTCTTGAGAACACAGTTCAGACTTATTTTGGTAAGGATAGCCCAGGAGTTACTGCTAGATTTAACATGTCTACGTTGTACTACTGAATCAATGTAGAAGATGAGACTGCTAGCAGGCCATCCAAAGTTATCAAGAGGCAAAATTCAGCAACATAGTAACACGTGTTCTGCACCCTGTTCTGATAACATATCTGTTGCATTGTGTCACCACTGCTGGAGCTCTTGTGTGCAATCTATATTGGGAATATCACTATATTTACTTAGGACATTTGAAAAGCTGCTGAGTGACGATTGTATTACATTTCATTTTCTTTGTAGCCCAGCGTTCTGCTCAAGAATTACCTTTGGTAGAAAAGCAAAGTATTGACAGCTTCCCAGTGACTGGTGGGAAGAAAATGATTGTGTCTGGGCACAACTTCCATCAAGATTCCAAAGTCATATTTGTTGAGAAAGCACCAGGTTTGTCAATTATATGTTCTGCAGGCTGAACTAATATTATTCACTTGGGATTCAATATTTTGTTCAGGTTCATTATTGGATTTGCCACCTGTATACACAGAATAGACATATGAAAAAAGTACAGGCATTCGTTTCTCAGCCTACTTTGTGTCATACTGATAATTATAGTTAAAGAGAATAATTTATCTTCAGATTGACAATGTAGTAGCATCTGCTAACGTAATGGGGTTGTCCCACTGTTGCAACTTTTCACCTGTCTGTGGGATAGGTGATAAGTGTCTGATTACTAGAGGTTCCACTTCTGGAACCCCCCACTAATCAAGAGAACAGGGAACTCAAGTGCCCCTTTTGGAGTGGCAGGCTCATGTGTGCAGTACCACTCCATTCACTGTCAATGGGAATGACTGAGAGTCAAATACCGGTTCTCAGCTGTGTTTGGCAGTCCCATAGAGAAGAATGGAGTGGTAGTGCTGCTCTTTTGAGGCCAGCGCCTTAAAAAGATGCATGTGCAGGTTTAAGGTTCATTAGTAAGGTCAGTAAAAAGGTGTATTGTGGTCACTCAGGGTTTAAAGCGACCCCCAATTTCAGGACAAAACTCTGTCCCGAGACCAAAAGGGTTGCATGGTATATTACCTGCACTTGTTCTTCTCTGCTGTCCAGACAATCTCCTGGTTTGGGGTCTCATTTTTGGCCATCCAAGATGGCCAATATAATCTTCACACTACCTAAACTCCATAGTGCATTGGTAGTATTAGACAACCAGTTCACTATACCTGATCTCATTGGCTGGTGCTGTTCATGTGATTAGAGAGCAGTACACTGTGGGCACTAGCTAGATACAAAATTGCAGTAGCTATCTTGGATGGCCGAAAAGTAGGACCAGAACTAAAGGACTGGATGGACAGCAGAGAAGAAGTAGTGCTGGTAAAGACTTTTGTCTTGAAACTGGAGGGTAACTTTTCAGGTCACATTTCTTAGCTGATCAGTTGTTTTGTATAGCTTTATAGCTGGTGTAGTTTGGTTTCTTTACTGATACTGAGCTGCACAACCTTGCATAGGCATGAGGTTAAATGATAATATTCTGACTTCCTGCAACTGCCACAAGAGGAACTTGGGAGTTTATTGCTTCATACATTCAACTGCATAGTAAAAGAGTGTGCAGTAAGCTGCTACCCTTGGGAGATGCAGGCAGACACAATTTTATCATTTACTCCTATAATCGGGCAGCACATTTAGAGCTCTGTCTGAAAAGTTGAACTCCAACAGCTATAAAGATATAAACGTATTCCGTACAGAACGACAAACCATATAATGTGCTAAAAAGGTGTTAAACGATAGACATTTGTTTTTAGGTGGCCATAGATGAGGTAAGTGTTCATAGAATGATCAATCGACTGGGAACCACCAGTTCCAATCCTCACAAAAGAGTAGTGAGCAATAAAGGCTTGCTAGATGTCTATATAGCGGTTTATCTCTGGATTAAATAAAGGATCATATCAATATATCTGTCCGGTCGGATCATTGTTTTTCCCTTCAGCAGCCATTGGTCAGGGTTTCTAAAGGCCCCATATGCATTAGATTAATGACAGTGCTGCCAATAAAACAGTATGTTTGTAGCCAAGCTTAGTTTTGGAACTCTACCTATATTGCCATTGGCTACATTCAAATAAAATTTTATTCTTTTTCATATACTAATTGTTTAACTTCATGTGACCATGGAATTTCCTTGGCAGCTATCACTGCCAATTTCACTGAGGCAGCATATATGCACATTTATGCATCTTAGAGCTCTTTCACACGGGAGGAATATTTCTGCTAGGTGTTACAACCTGTTTGCAGTAATATTGGGCCCAGGGTGTGCCAAGAAAATATTACTTACACCATTTACTCTACCTTCACCAACTTCAACTTCAATTTTTGACACCTGACAGGTAAGATTCATCTATTCATACTGCTTGTGTCAAATTCTGGCCCTCCCATCAGCATGATGCAACAGAAATCTGGAATCATCTGACCAAGCTATGTTTTTCCGCTCATTCAGATCACTTGATTTACTTATTCCAATGTTGGCTTGTGGATTCACATACTCTTTACTACTGGGTCACATATCTCATTTCCATTTAGGGAACCCCCAATCATAAAAGGGCAGGTGTCTATAATCAAGTGTCCATTAAGTGTGTGTGTGTATATATGCACACATATGCATATCTCACAATCTATATAGGGCACATCTCTTTGACCTACAATGTATCTCTCTATTGCTTTGTCACATAGGTGTTATTCCATTATTTCACAGATTACATTGTTGCGGTGGATATTTCATCACCTCAGCACAGATAGTGTATTCACCCATCCGCTGTGGTGCTCTGCTCTTCATTATTGCCAGTCTGGCTTAAGTTAGTGTATTACTAAAGTGTAAAGTTTTGAGATTTCTGTACATGTAGATGAGCCGCAACATTGAGCGCAAGCAAGCAACGTAGCAACGACTAATTCTAGGAAGGATAAATGTAAATCCACATTGATGAATAATTAGTGGTCTGCAAATAGTTCAATGCCAAGATAATGTTTGTGAATATTGTATATGACATTGTTAGCATTATTGTGCTGCAGCAAGGCGTCTTTTGTTTATTTTGCTTGTAGAAGTTGTTTTAAATAGCTGTTTAATAGACACATTTTATTGTATATAAATTACATAAATTTCTTCTCAGTCTGAACTTTCCAAATTGTTTTGAGCAGTGTGATGCTATTAAGTGGTTTCTGAAAACATATATTGTGAATAATTATATTGTGTTATAATTAAGTAAGCCTATTCTGGAATAGACTTCCATTCAGCCCACTCAATAGGCATTAAAGAGGAAATAAAGGAGCCGAGGTGAGGACGTCCTTAGTTGAGCTCTAGGTCTGGTCTTTTAAAACAATGGCCTTTTAAATATCCTGGACTTCAGTTCTATTGCCAATTAATGTTAGACAAAAAAATGCTTGAGTATCCAATGGCGATGCATCATTCTACAGTAACGCTTGTTTTAATTGTATTTTGTGTGCAGCCACTTAAATGCAATTGAAATAAAAATATATAATAATAGTAATTTTAGTTAATTAGCCATCTGCAGTATCTCCGACAGCAGGGTGTTTTCTTGTTACCTTCAAGAGTAGAAACAACAGAAGCAGGTACCTGACACCCTGCATATTGCTGCTGGGGGTTCCGCTTTTCCTCTGAAGACTAAGGAGATTTGTTCTTTGAAAATTAAAATTAACATAAAAGTTAATAACATTCCTAGTGGGCTTCATCTAATAGAATTAGAGGAGGTTAGTCATTATTATAAACACCTTAGTAAAATCAAGCAAAATAATGAATGCTTCCATAGAAAATAAAATAATCATAGTAGGCATAATCAAAGGGTTCTCGCTTGCTATTTGCCGTTGTATAAAAAAAAAAAAATCAAGATTTTAATGGGTAATTATAATCTGTAGCAGCAAACTTTAAAAGCCTAACAGTGGGTGAGTAATTAACCAAAAAGAGGCAGCGGGGAGAGGGCAGTTAAAGAGGTCACTAACTTCCTTTATTAACCAGTTCCATCACAAAGGTTTCGCATAGGGTACAGTGCCAAGTACGCATAACATCCTGTCAAGTGGGACCTTGAGGATTGCAATCACAGACACTCTGGAGGTTTGGAACTGTTTGCAGAGCACACCTATTACCTGTTTTACATGGGAGCGTACAGAAGTGAAGATGGGCTTTTTTTCGTGTGTGTTTATTACACATTACCATTTTGGTCCTGTAGAACGATGCATTTTGATCACATTGTTGTGTAATGTTTAGATGTTGCGCTGTCACATTTGGGGCATTCTATTTATTTTTCCACACATTGCTAGGAACTAAAGACAGGGATTGGACTTTTACTACCGACATCGATCAGCACAGTGTAAAAATATCCAACTTTATTATGCATTTGTCTCTGATAGTTGGTTTATCCAGTACCCATAAAACGTAACCAAAAGAGCTAGACTGTGTTCACAGAAAGCAATCTCGCAACAGTGTTGCCGCTGACATACTGCCACAGTAGCCTGTGTTATGCCCTGTGAATGGGAGTTTATGATACGTTGCATTAGAAACATCTGTTTATTCCCTGTTGCTTTTATAGGGCCAACATGTTCCACAGCGTTCTGCAGAGATTTTCATCATTCACATCACTATTTGCCCACAGTTTGATTCACAATGTAAATTCTTATCTCAAGCACATACACTGGTGCTAATTTCATAAGAAGCCTATCTGCATATCTTTGAGTGTGGTGGAAAAACTCTTGCAAACACATTGAGAACAAATGCACACAGTTGTTGTCCTTTCAAAGCCAGGACGCCAGTGCTGCATGGTACCACCGCTGGTCTACTGGTATGCGGTGATTGGTGGGATAGGTCATGGAGCAATATCACTAGCAGCAATGATATATAATGGCATGGACCAATAACCGGACACCTATCACTGCTAAAGCATACCTGACGTAATGGTAGTAGCTGTAGTAACATTTCTTAGAAATTTAAAACAAAAAAAAAACCAGGGGAATCTTTACTACTGTGTCCCTCTCAGGATGCCTTAACTTACTGAGGAAAAATGCTGATTTTTTTTTTTTTTTAAGCATTGGTCTGTTTTTCTAATTTTTTCTTTTTTTAACAACACGAGGTACCACCAAAATACATTTTTTTAATTGGGTTCCCACTTTCCATTAAATCCATTTTTTATGTAGGGGTACATGCTTTTGCGTTTCCAGGTACGGGGCTAGAAGCTGTGGTTTGGGGCAGCGGTAGAGCTCTATTTTTCTTTAATCTTTTCTTTTTTTAAATGTATTAACTTAATTTACACATTGTGGTTCCTTAAGGTCATCAAAGACATTTGGGGACATTTTAACATTCCATAATTGTTTTTGATGGATTTCCCTTGTAACCAGGGTTGACATATTAGCCCCAGTTATATGGGGAAATGCAGCCTTCCAAGATACATTGCATGGCTGATATGTGTCTGCTGAGACCCGCTGCTTGTGTGGTTAGCTGGCACCTGAGTATCACTTACTGGTTGATACTGGAGAATTAAGCTCATTGAACACCATGTATGCAGTGATCAGGAAGGCAGAGTAGTAATAAACCGTCTCTGCCTTCTCTATAGAAATTGTGGCTATGTCTGACAGATAGCTCTCCTCTCCTGTAGCCGTACGATTGACATGCAGCTGCAAAGACCTTTAGAAATATCTCTGCAAAATTATATGCAGACCTGACATTGGGTCTAAAGACATTAAAGGTGCTTTCACATTGGACGGATTATTCCACAACAGCGTGGGGGAATTTGCCGTTACAGAATTCTGCACTTAAATCTGCACGCTTAACTACGGATTTTGATGGAGAATTATCAGCAGGATTCTTCTATTTTCAATTCTTTAGTGCGGATTTTGGTGCTAAATATGCCACAGGAGGGCATATTTCGCAATGCTGTTGCAGAATATTCTGTCCGATGTGAAAGCTCCCTGAGGCTGCCTATCCATGGGCGCAGCTATATCCCGTGGCGGGAGCCACTGCCCGGGAGCAGGGAAGAGCAGACAGTTCTCCGCACTGAGCTAGGCTGACCGCGGAGAATTGTGGCAAATTGCAGCATGCCGCAATTTGCTGTCTGCGAGCGGACAATCGCTATGACTCTCCGCTCGTGGACAGGGGGCTGCGCTTTCCATAGCAATGCTATGGAAAGCGTTCACTGCATCCCCCATGGCCGGATTATCACTGTGGGGAACGCAATGAATATTCGCCCGTGCACAGGCAGCCTAAGACATTGTGCCATATGCAGGTATTTAAACTTGTACTTTCCCTTGCATTTTTCAAGTCCTGTTGAGAAGCATATGGGATATATGCCATAACCACTGTTGTAACTTTTATAAGGAACACCACTGCCCCCCAAATGCCACAAAACAACCGCAAACTGAAACATTGTGTATTTAGGGTGCCTCACACAAACTGTGAATATTGCGGAATTTCCGTTGCAGAATTTGCTGCAGAAAATCTGCAGCATTTAGGCCTCATGTCCACTGGGTAAATGGAATTGCGGATTCCGCCCATAGGGAATCATTGGCCACCCGCGGGTCCATTAAACAGATTTTTGCACCCACGGGTGGCATTTTAAAAGAATTGCGGTTTTCACGCGCGGGAGAAAAAACGCGGCATGCTCCATTTTCCCGCGGATTCCACGCGGATCGGCCACATTGCTATTACATTGATAGCAATGTGTGCGGATATCTGCAGGCAAAAAAATACCATTTAAAGCAAATCCGTGAGGAATCTGCAGATTCTGTGCAGATTGTATTTTTCTAGTGGACATGAGGCCTTAGGGTATGTTCACAGATTGCAGACAAAATCCGCACCTGAATTTTGATACAGATTTTGGTGCAGACTTTGTACATTTCTCTTACTGCATTGCATTGCAGTGAAGGAAGTCTGCAGTGAAAATCCACAGCATTTCCTCAACAGATAGAATATGCTGTGAATTTCAAAGTTGGTAAAAAACCTGGCAAACTGGCAAATCTACTTAGCTACGGATTTGGCTGCTGCGGATTTATAGCATATTTGCTGCACTTTGTCACTGTGGAAAGCCTGCAGCAGATACAGTTAGGGCTTATTCACATGAAAGCGGATATTACGCAGAGAATAGAACCCTTTGATTTCAATGGCTTCACGCACATTCTCGCTTTGGCACGTGCAAAATAATAAAAAAAAAAAAAAAAAGACATGCTCAATTTCTGTGCACATTTGCGCAACTAAGGCACCATAGAAGTCTATGGGGGTGCGCAAATGTGAACGGCCCCCGGCATGCACAGCTAAAAGCGGAGATATCCTTGTGATAGAGCGACTTTCACAACGCAAAAAGTCACGCTATCGCGAGCATATCTACGCCTACGTGCATTATAAGGAACCCTAAGGGACCTTTCACACAAGAAGGAATTACGCCGCAGGTTTAATTACGGATTTTGATGCAGAACTACAGGCACGTTTAAGGCCATTTTCAATTCTTCATCAAAATCCGCAGGTACCGTAGGTGCGGAATTTACCTCGGCTTATGCAGCCTGTTCCTTCCCGTGTGAAGCGTCCCTTGGACTTTTCAGTAAATTACTACAGACTTTGTAACTTTGCATTTCTGATTGATGTCTCAGTGGAGCATAGAGCAATTTCTAATTACAAGGCAGAAGATGGTACATTTTCTTTAATTCTGAATATTCTGCATATTTTGCAATGTATTGCTACACTGGTGAAAAGCTACGGGAAATGCTGCATGTCTTTAGCAGAACACTTTGCATCAATAGATTTCATAATAGCCCTTTCTATTGAAAACAGACACTAAAGTCAAATGACCAGCTTGTACTATGAGCCTGGCAGTGCATGCCAGGAGGAATCTACACTGGAAGAGACAGTTATTGGAGGTGATTGTGCACTATTACACCATAGACTGGCTTTAGCTCCAGGTCTGACATTAATCCATGCCTCTTGCAAGACAAAATCTCAGCTGTTCTACCCTCAGGAGGCAGAGCATTATCCCGCTCCTTCAATAGGGAGTCTCTGTTCTAACAATGACTCATTCCAAGGGAATCCCAAATGAACAATCATGTCAGTGCTTGAACTTGAAAGCAGGAGTGCTGCCTTTTCAGATTAACCCTCTGCTTCCTTGTCAGCTGTGTCATGACTGCAAGCAGCAATTGTGTATTTCCAGCTGACAGGTACTTCATACACCTATATGTACCGGAGCACCCAAACATAAAGAGAACCTGCGCTGTAAGCAGACTAGGCTACTTTATAGGGTTCTTACTATGCTGAGGTGGTTTTACATTTTTCGGATGCCATTGTAATCAGCGTTGTGGAAATGGGAGATCTAGGGTATATTAACACACTGCGGAAAATATACATTCTATTTCCACACATACATTCCGCAGCAACATCTGCAGTGAACTCCACACATTTTAAATGTGGATTCTGGTGGAGATTTAGCCATGGATTTCACTCATCACAGAGAAATTAATAAAATCCGCAGCGCATTTTCAGCAACAAATGGAGCGTGTTGCAAATAGGAAAATCCACAACATGACTGGAATCCACAGCAGATTTCTCCTACTCTAAACGTACATTTAGATACAAAGCTGATCGCTCAAAAGATGGCTTTTGAGCGATCATTTTTGCATAAATTACTACTTGGTACTAATGCCTATTAGTTCCAAATAGTAGCATGTGAACCACTGGGGTCTGTATTCAGAGAAGAGACCACCCGCTGTTCTCTGAATACATTCCCTTTGTTCTGCCTTGGGGCTGACAGCTAAGACAGTGTAATCAGCTGTTATCAGTGCTCCCTGGACAGAACACAGCATGCGGTCCTGCTTATCAGCTGTTCTGTCGAACAATGGATTTCATACTGAGCTGAAATCCATCGTTCAGCAGGAAAGTGAAAGATGGGCACATTTATACGCAACAATTATCGCTCTAAAGATGTCTAAATGGGACTTAGGGTTTTTTCTAGTCAAAAACACCTCCCATCACTTCAATAAATTTTCAATTCTCTGGCGAGGCTGACAGCCGCATCGGAGGATCGGCAAGTGTTACCCATTGTTTTCGCAATGCAATGTCTTTTCCTGTCCCATTGAAAACAATGGGCGATAAGTTATGAGGAATGCGCAAAGCTAGAGCATGCCGCTCATGTATATGATTCTTTGCCACTCATGTATATGACTCAGTTCGGGGAGCAGGAAAGGAGAATCCCCTGGGGGTATGGGTCCATCTTATAACAGAACCGATCAGCGCCGAACAGACCCCATTGACTATAATGGGGTCTATTTAATTTCCGCTCAGCTGCCCGGCACTTTACCGGAAGGAAAAGTGCTCCAGGCAGCGCTATTTCTTCCGGTATTCTGTACTGGATCTGTGACGAAGCCTCCAAACGTAGGTCCCAGCGCAGATGTGAACATGGCCTAAGTGATGTATTCTGTAATGTTCTAGATTGCCATGGTTTTCAAAAAAGCATATCATTACTGCATTTATTACATTTTTTTGTCCACTCATCTATAATTAAGTATATTTGCACAGAGTTGGCAGCGAAGAATACTGAAAACTCATTAGTTAATATATATTAAAAATGTAAGTACATGTGTGTGTGTGTGTGTGTATGTGTGTATATATATATATATATATATATATATATATATATATATATATATATAATGTAGTGGCTAAGAGCTCTGGGCATTCGGGCTTATAGACCATTATCATACAGACATATCTGGAGAGTTCAAGAGTGAGTGGTTTACAATGGCTAAAATGAGATTTGACTGGCACACTTTTAATAAGGCTGAGTTCACACAGGGCGGATTCCCGTCGGAAATCTCACGGTTTGGCCGCAGCAATAACCGCGAGATTTCCGCCGGGAGAACCGCCGCGGCAGCTTTGAAGCGGCCCGGCCGCTCGCTTTTCCGTTGCGGCCGGCGCTCCATAGAGGAGAGCGCGGCCGCGACGAAAATAAACAAAAAGGAAAAGTAAATAGACATGCTGCATCTTCTGAAACCGCGGCTGCGGCCGCCGCGGTTTCAGCCGGACTTACCGCAGCGGATTGGCCGTCCCGTGTGGACGAGGTTTCTGAGAAATCTCGTCCACATGGCTGGCTAATCCCGAGATTAGCGGCCGCGGGCGGATTTGCCGCGGCGAAATGTGAACCCAGCCTTGCTTCTGGCTGGAGCACTGATAAATAGCAACATTTAATAAACCAACTAATATGGACAATGAGTTATAACGTTAAATAATCATACAGATAATCAAAAGAGGTAATGACAGATAATTAATTCTGAGGAAATTCAAAATAAGCTCGTTTTTACAGCAACCTACAGTGTTGGTGGACCTGAGGCTTGTCTTATGTACTGTATACAAAAAGGCCTAAGGCTTCTTTCACATGAGCGCATATCACCCGGCCGATATGCGCTACGTTGGGGGAGAAAAAGCTGGTGAACAGATGCACAAATTAAACGTTTGTGCACCCGCTCATATGGCCTGGTAAGGCAAATGCACGACCTCACCAGGCCATCTCCCATTTCCCCTCTCTCCGTCACAGGCTCACCTGTCTTCCTCCTCGCTTGTTCTGTGCAATGGGCGGTCCTCCCCGCCTCCTCCCATTGATGGCTATGGACAAGAGGCTGGGAGAGGGCGGGCGCTTAGCTCTGCCCCATCCCGCCCCTTGTTCATAGCATAAATGGGAGGAGGCGGGGTGCTTGGCTATGCCCCCCTCCCGCCCCCTCCCATTGAACAGAACGAGCGGTAAGGAAGAGAGGTGAGCGTGCACGGGGAGAGAGAGAACAGAGGGAGGGAGTTTAGTAGCCATGCTACTAAACTCCCTCCCAGCTACGGCCGCTGCCCTGGGCTCCCATAGGAGCCCAAGATGCGGCTGACTTATTCCGGCCCAAAACATAGTTTCAGGACGATTTTTTGGGCCGGACGTAAAAACGCCCGGCGCTATATTGGGCTGGCTGGGCGTTTTTTCATCTCAGAAATACGCCCATGTGATCTGATGCATTGGAATCCAATGCATTAGATCACAGCACATATTGGCGGGCCGTGAAGTGGCCGGCTGATATACGCTCATGTGTAAGAATATCACATATATATAAATATAGTACATACAATTACATCTACAAATGCAGAACTAAAAGGGCTAAAATATGTTAACTTGGGAATCTGTGATCTTGTGACCTTGAGATCCCAGTGTGCTGTGTAGTACCCAGGTCCGTTTCTGTCTACTAATCATTAACCTAATAGTCATAGAGTTTTATCAAAAAAGATCAGCCGAATATGCTGAAAGCAATATGGGACCAGATAGGATCTGTGTGGGTTCTAATCTATAAATATGATGAGCATGCCATGTACTACAACATGCCTTTATATAGTTATACTGTGTGGCTCCATGTATCATTACCAAGTTTTCATCAAGTATTTTTTTTTTAAAGACCAGAAGTTGAAGAGCAGTCGTCCACTTATAGGGGTTGTCCAGTTTTGAACTATTAATGACCTATCCTCAGGATAGCTCGTCAATGGTTGATCAGCCGGGGTCCACAGCTCCTGCTAATCCCCCCAGCAATCAGCTGCTCATCTGGCAACTGTCACAGGGTTGTAAACCAGAAGCAAATAGGTTTGTTCAATCCGCAGCAGCCTATGTTGGTACTGCAAGCACTGTTCCCATTTCAATGTTCTCATTTCAATTTCATTGTTTCCATTTGGCTATGTTTCTCTTGTAAACTCCCTCTTGTAAGACTTTTCATATCTGTGTCGAAGGCTGTCTTTGAAGCCTTCGGGGGGGATCAACCAAAATCCTTTGCAGAATAGAGCAGCATGCTGCGCCATTTTGTACAGGAAAATGCCAAATGCATGACCGAGCTAGACGAGTCTTGTTACAGTCAAGGGGTCCTGTCGGTGCCACTTGGTTCCATCATAGAATGCATTCAAACTTCCACTTTTTGTTTTGATGATGGAACAGAAGAATGGAAAGTATAGTGAAGATGTGAACATAGCCTTAGACATTGCGAATTCCAAAGTGTCTTAAGTAGCCTATCATTGCCCTCGGTAACACAATTCAAGTAATAATAATAACAATCTTTATTTGTATAGCGCCAACTTCCACCATTGCATCAATCTTAAATGTCATATTATGCTTTATTACTTGTTTTTTGTTTTCTTACTGCAGCACCATTACTCTATATTACCAGACCTATACATAATAATGCATGCTTTAGTTGTTTGTAAATTCCTGAAAGAACTACAAACTGTCTATACAAATATGGAGTCTAAAACTGAGAACACATTAGGGAATACAAAGGTAAAATATTGTTGCTCATAGCAACCTAACAAGTTACCTGCTGGATTCATTTTCCAAAGAGCATCTCAGTAAGGGGAGCTTACATGTGACTGGTAGCTAACGGTACCTCCTCTAATTTTGATACATCTCCTCATTGACATTAAGAGTTTTGAACTTCAGCTCTCCTTCACAGTACTCATTATACAAGCACCATATCTATTCTGTATGTCCCTTTATACAATATTTTTTAAGTGTGGTTAAAAAAAAGAATCCAAAAATTCTATACTGAAAGTCCAACACTGTCTTCCGACATACTTGTATATCATCACTTTCATCAAAACAGAGTTCATTCCTCATGTATGAACTGATTGAAAACTAAATCTGTTCTTAAAATGGAGAACCTTTTTTTTCTTTTCCTCTCACCTCCCCAAAATCTAACCTTTTAACCTGTGTGGTCGCTCCTTAAGCCCGAGCTCCATTGAGCCCTAGCTTTTATTTCTTTTTTTGATGAAGGGATAACAATTCTAACATGGTTCAAATGTAATGCTAAAAGTGTTCATCGTATAATGAAAAGTGATGCAACTTTCTGATTTACGTATCAATTCCTTACTGCTAACGATATCGCCATCATTTACTGAATGAAAACCTTCGCCGCATACATTCAGAGCCCTGTGCTATGCAGACAGTGTTAGAAATGAGCTACCATTTAGACACTCCCATAGGTGAACGCATATATGTTCTTTACGTACTTTTGCTAATTTTCATGACAAAATAGACCGATTTAAAATTGTTAGAGGGATTTTCTGTGGTTACCAGAAATTTGGCCAATGAGGGGGAAAAGGGGACATGCCATAAAATATTAAAAGGATGATTACTCACCTCATAAATCCTCAATGCTCTCTGCCAGTCCCTGTTTACTGTGCCTCAGCATATCTGTGCCCATCTACCCACGTGGCCACGGCAGTCAGGGAGACAGCAGTTGGCTCTGTCATGATAAGACATCATTAATGCTTCAACAACAGGGTACTGGCACACAGACCCAAATTGAACGTCATCGCTTCTGGAAGAATTGCGGCGGTACTGCACCACATGACTAGGAGAAGGGGATCACGTCAGAGTTTTAAAAGCAGTGCATTTATAAAATTGATCCTCATTGGTATTGAAGTACAATGGAATGGAGTGAAGACCAAGTCAAACAACCTCTTTAACTTGATTGGCTATTGAAAAATTGCTTGATTGGAAGAAATACGCTTTGCCATTCAGCTGAAAATGTGTTGCGGATTACATTGCCTTTGCCGACAAGGTGCAATAGCATGCTATGCATTTACCAAGCTAGGAGTGTACGTACCAGAGTAGTATTGTGTGTCTATTACTTATCTGTCTCATTGTGATGGCCTGACTATTTGCCATTAGCATCTTTTTACGGTTAGTAGACTAGTATAATCTGCTTGACAGCAGCCATTATTTAATTCTGGACGCAGATGCATTCGGAGGCTTAGGATTTCAAGTGCTGTTTTGACGAAGTGTGACGCTAGCTGAATTTTGGCCAAGCTCCATTTGGTAAGAGATATTGCATTCTTCGAGGTCTTTCCACACTCTTCCCTTTGCCAGTAGCAGTCACAGTGAAGAGGCCACTGGCCAGGAGTGTGTCATATTACCGCTTGTAATCAAAATGTAATTCATGTAAGAAAATATACACAAACACTACCATTAATTCATTGGAGCTGTGCTGTGTCAGTCTCCATATCATATACTGCAAGCTTTTCCTTCATTCCAAAGTAAATACACCAATTTATATAACACCAGTTTGTTAAGCCCAGCATGAAAGGTCATGGATTTAGCCAAAAATGAATCAAATATACATTTGAAAACATTGTAGTTTGGATTGGATATCCTTTCAAATGTTGTCTTATGGATAAAAATATTTTTAATGAATGTTTATATGTTCTCACTGCCAACACCGACTATTTGTTTTAGACAGAACCCTATACTTAGATTATTATTTCACAAGTTTTACTGCATATTTGATTTTAGAATCTTATGGTGGTACGCGACACAAATATAACATACCTGCTCACTAGGAGCTGTTACTGGGATTCCAACAGATGGGTAACAGGTTTTCAAGTAATACCTTTAATGTGCTTATTCGCCATTGCTATTGGCGTGCATCATTGTTTTATATATATATATATATATATATATATATATATATATATACTTTATCCAAATCTAGGATTCAGCCTACACTAGATTTTGTGATGCAAGTGTTTGCATAGTTCAGAGCAGAGTATGTCCATATTGTGTCCACATCATGCAAGGACAGTATGAAGAAACCCATTTAATTGCTAGCTTCACATGCGAGAATATCTTCTTCTTTCAACTGTATCAACAAACCGTAGAAGACCAGAATACTATTAGTATTCATCTTCTTTATCTCTATTGTAAACGGCAGAGCCTTGGCTGCTAAAGGGTGCACGAATGGTGGTAGATGCAAGTAAAATGGATAGAAAAAAGGGAACAAACTCCTTATTGTGACCTTCATGATATATAGTGTTAAATATAGTGTATGTCTGAAAATTCTTGCACATATTCGATATTATGAAACAATGGATTACTCAGAGTTAGCTGTGCAAAAATGTTAAACTGTTCTGTTTTTTGGGGTTTTTTTGCATTTAAGTATTCTCTTAGATTTTTTTTTTTTTGTGGACAACATTTGCTGCCGTACATCTCTTTTATTTGATCCTTAAAATATAATACAGTCTAGTTTTTAACGGGGGTGGCCAGGCAAAAACTATTTTCTTAAAATTGCTTGGATATAAAAAAGTCTTACTTACCTCTCCTGATGCACCTATCGCTCCCCTTCCCCCGGTGCCTGGTCTCTGCTGCTTTCTATTTCCTGCTGTAGCGATGACATCACTGACACCAGGTACATGTGACCGCTGCAGCCAATCACGGGAATTAACTGCAGCGGTCACATGTCTCTGTGTTGGGATGTCATTGTTGCTGCAGTAGCAGACCGGGCACTATCACAACGGCAGCAGCAACGGTCAGTTGAGGTGAGTATGTCTTCTGTTTGTGCAGCAGCTTTGCAGGAACTCTTTTTGATTGGTTAGTCCTTTATTACTTTAAATGATTTTTTTTTTAATGCCCCAGTGTCAACAAACTAGAGCCTTACAAATTAGGATTTGATCATATTCTAGCTGCCTGATTCCTTTTCTCATTCTATACACAATAGCTTAAAACAAAATTAGATGTAAAATACATACCTCCTTCCTAATGTTACTTTCCTGTAGCCCATTAGATAGTAATATACATTAAATCATGAGCGGGCATTCCTGCGGTTTACCATGCTCACACATTAATTACACTTTTCATCATTTACCCACCTCTCCCTTTTCCTAAAAAGAAATAAACCCTTCCCATAGCGCCGTCCCTTATGGAATAGTAATACGGTGTTGTGTAAGGTGATTGTCTACGGTGGTGGAGATATAATGAATAGAAGTCTTCATCCTAACTCTAGCTCACTTTGCAATGACCCATGACAAAGATCTTCAGATCAAAGAATCGGGTGAGCCATATTTTTTATTACTTATGGTATTTGCTATATTTTGCACACTCACTCAACTTTAGTAAACAGTATAATTTGCTCTTAGCTGCAGCCTATTTTATGCATATGATCCCTCCACGCAAAACTGACATTCTCTCACCACCCAAATTACAGTAATTTTCTCTTGCAGCGCTGACTGCAATCTGAGCTTTGTGGTGACATGAACGTCCAGTGGACCTTGTAGATGTTGTCATTCCTTCCAAACGGAATGACAAGGAACAGGGTGTGCTGGGACACCTTTGTACCCTTTCCCCTTCCGATGAAAATGTAGCAGGACAGATTCTTGATTGATAATATATGTGCATGCCTTTTCTTTTTCCTTCTGTCATTTGTCCAAATTGTCATATCCAGATTAGGGAGCAAAACTTTTTTTTCCTTTGGGGGGGGGGGGGGGGGGGGGGAATTCTTTTCCTAAGTACAAATGACTTCATTAATAAAACTTTCAGACTTGACACTGATCTGTAATTAGAGTGCCCGTGATAAGCTTCTTATAGATGACCATTTTTGCTTGACTTAGGTTTGAATCTTGAAGCCTTTCACTCTCTAAAGTCTGGTTTTGGTCCAGTCTCAACTGACATGAGCTAAACAATTTAGTAATTCTATTACTGTTGCAATTTTTTGCATCTTCCTAACACATTAGAGGCCTCTTCGACATATACAGCTGCCGACATGTATGTCATGGTACCATATATTTAATTACATTGGAACAATCTTATTTAACCTGCGTAATATCGTGTTATTCTAACTGTATCAACAGCAAATATTCGAGTGCCGCGAAGCACTTGAAGTGAAATGCTGCGTGATCGAAGCCTTTAAGAGACAGAACGAGTCATGATCCTCAAATACAGCTTTAGAGGGTACTGATACCGTGCGAGTCCTTGTTCTGCATTGATTGTTTTCTTTTCTCAAGCACACTCAGAGTTGAATTCCCTTTTGCTGATGTTGAGTGGCTTGTCCCTAACGAAACATTAAGCTTATCTTGCTCACAAAGCCATTGCTTTGTGAAGCACCAGAGACTCGATTCACTTCTCTCTTTGGGCACAGTTGTTCTAACAGCTTGAATCAGCTTCACAGAAAATTAAATGCGAATGATCAGGATAAGACGAGCCAGACCCTGGAATGACCCTCGAATGTGACTTTGCTTTTGTTTGGCTTAAATGTAAATGAATATATTCATAGTATTATGGATTTGCTGGCTGTGGCCCTTTGATATTGTATCTTCATTATGTTAGGCCACATAATTCACGAGAGATTTTTTTAGGATGTTTGCAGTGTAAAGTAATCTTGAATCAAATACCGAAATAATGCTCCGAAGTAAAGTTCCAGAAATAAGAAGTCTTTTCCCCATACCTTTTATTGAGCAATAGCAAGTCATTGTAAGCCCTTTGGTTCTGACCTTTAGGCTTTGAGATGCATGCAAATACAAAGGCCAGGGTGAGGAGTTTGCAGGAGCGACAGCTGCCTTATAGGCACTGATATAGGATAAAATGTAACTTCGATGTATCTTATGTATTATCAGAAAGAAATTTCTATCCTTTGTACATAATCCGCACCTGACCACCCTCTCCAGTTATGGTCGGTCATTTGAGGCCATCTGTACAAATGCGAGGATAAAGTTTAAGCCTGGCAGATTTACTCCGGGATGAGCATGTGATGAACATGTCTATATGAGGTGGGCTGCAGGAATCAACTCAGCTTGGTGTCTTTGATCCACTACTGCTATTTAACATAAATGTCAGCCCCGGATTCTCTGGTCTCCATTGTCACTTCATTTTAGGGACCTATGAACTCATTGTTGCAAAAAAAATTTACAAGGGTTGTCTGGAGAAATAAAAAGAAGTTCTTGCCCAAAAATCAAGTCATAAAAGTTATTATGTATTTTCAGTGTGAATAGAGATGAACAAACGTTCGGTTTGGCCAGTTCGCCAAATTTCGTCAAAACGTTTGGTTTGGTCAGAACTAGTTTGAACCGAATCAGAAGTTCATTAAGAGCCCTGAAACAGGGGGTTCTTCCTCAGTAGATATGGCTCAGTGCTTAGCACTCTTGCCTTGCTGAGCTGGGGTCTTAGGTTCAAATCTGATCAAGGACAGCATCTGTATGGAGTTTGTATGTTCTCTTTTTGATTCTTCTTATTGGTCTTCTGCTTCTCCTCTGAGAAGCAAGATGGCAAAATAAATGTGGTGGCTCGGTGGTTAGAACTGTGGCCTTGCAGCACTGGAGTCCTAGATGACCAAGGACATCAGTTGTATGGAGTTTGTGTGTTTTCTAAGTCTTTCTTCTTCTGTTTTTTTTCCTTATCCTATTCCTGCAGCGTAGGAAGAAAAGGCATGGTGGCTCAGTGGTTATCACTGATGTCTTGTAGCTTTGGCGTCTTAACTTCTAATCTGACCAAGGGCAACATCTGCATGGAGGTGTATAAAGTGCATTACAATGCAACAATACTAACCACTGAGCCATATCCACTGAACCACCACCACCACCATTGTTTCAGGGCTGTTGGACAGTGTTTAATACCAGTTTTGGGGTTTTTATCAACTTCCAGTATGGCTGAAACTAACTGCCTGAGATTTAGGTTCTTGCCAAACTGAACTTCTAGCAAAGTTCAACCCAAAAGAGAGCTCTACTGGTTCAGTTTGTAACACTAATTATGAATACTTCGGCAGCTCCTCTCTCCAGACCTTGTCCCAAGGTCTCCTCACCTTCATTTCCTGATTCATGATAAAATGGCAAAGAACCTCTTTCCTGCTGCCTGTGTCGGTGAAGTGTTAAAGGCAACTGGTTGGCTGACTCATTTCAATAGCTAAAAAATGCCCCTTCTCCATCATTGCGGATGCATAGACATAAAAGGGGACTGGCTTTGGTATTAAAATGAGGCAGTCAATAAGTCCCCTTCATAAGAAAATCGTTTAATCAGTCATTTAAGCCAGTATATAAGGACTTTGCCTATTTTAGTCACATACATATTGGGCCTAGTTGGACAGTTAACTCTGTTGGTCATGTGGCAGAATCAACACATGTATAGACAATTAAGGTTAAATCAATGGATAGTTCTGACTTTTCACTTTTTTTTACTGTACTCATTTTCCACCTTTTAAGGTAATAAATTGAATCCCTGTATAAGGGATAACTTTATGATCGGTTGTGATCCGACTGCTTGGACCCGATCCCGAGAGCGGGGATCCTATCAGTCCCCAGGTGAATGGAGCAGAGGTTGCACAGGCACGCCACAGCTTCACTCACTTTAATGACAGCGCTAGAGATTACCGACTTTGAGCAATCTGGCAATCTTTGTAGCTGTCATTGAAGTGAATGCAGCAGCGATATGCCTCTATGACCTCTGCTCTATTCACTAGGGGACCTCTGCTCTATTCTGTGACCCCATTGATCGGTGAGGTCCCAGCAGTTGGACTCCCACTGATCAGAAAGTTATTCCCTATCCTGTGGCTAGGGGATAACTGTAACTTGGCACAACCCCTTTAGAGGGAGCCTGTCACATCCCCATAGCACCCTAACCTAAGTTATGGTGCTGCTGAGTAATGTATTTTATTATTTTGTTATACAAGTTAAAACTCATACTAATTAAAATACAGTGGAGAAATGTAGTTTAAAAACTGACCTTCTCCTACAGTAACATCCTACTTAACCCCTTGAGTGGCACGCCCAAGAAATTTTCCGGGACGAGCTCCACTGCTCATAGCAACATAGCCCGGAAGATTTCTGGGCTATGTATCACTATGGGAGCTGCAGAGCACAATGCCACAAGCTGTGACATTGTGCTCTGCCTGCACTGTCCCACAGAGAACAAAGCAAGGGCTTTGAAAAACCAGCAGAAGATATTGCCGATATGCCGGCAATCTCCTGCTTTGTTTACAGGTTGCCATAGAGACCATCGGCTTGTCAGAAGCAAGCCGATGGTCTCTGTGGCAGGGAGAGCTTGGTGCTTGGCTGTCAGAGGAAGCTAGGTGCTAGCTCTTACAGCAGAGATCAGAGAAATCCTCTGATCTCTGCTGTGTTAACCTTTTACATGCTGCAGTTTATGTGACTGCAGCATGTAAAGGGCTGTCACTGCAGCATGTAAAGGGCTGTCACCATCGGACCCCCGGAATGTGATCAGGGGTCCTGATGGGTCCCTGTGGAAGTCCCCTAAAGGGACAAAAAAAAAATTAAAAAGTTAAAAAATTATAAAAAAAATAATAAAAACACTTGTCTCCCTTTACTTTGTAAAAAATCAAAAATACAATCACACATGTGGTATCCATGCATCGTAATGACCCAGAGAAGGAAGTTAATACATTATTTAACCCCTTAATGACATGGCCCCTTTTTTTCTTTTTTCCCCATTTCTTTTTTTCCTCCCCCCTGTTTAAAAAATCACAACTTGTCCCGCAAAAAACAAGCCCTCACATGGCCATGTCAATGGAAAAATGAAAAAGTTATGGCTCTTGAGACGCAACTGCAAAATTAGTTGAAATTCAATGATTAGACCATTTTAAAAAACCTGCCCTGGTGGGCACGACAGGGTGGTAGGAAACCCGCCACTCAAGGGGTTAAATCATTTTTGTAAGGTCAATATTTTATTATTTAAGCGGAGGCGTAATAGAATTAGTATTTCACCCAATTTCCCATTTATTTTTACATTTATAACTCTTTTCAGTCTTTCATTGTATCAGAATATACAGTAAAGTATGTTTTAAAGTTGTTTCCCCTGTCATCATCAAATGTTAAAAATGTCATGCCAGAGATAGTATGTAGAGTGGGCACTTGTAAACACAGGAGACTGCGATCTTGGTCAGTGATTTCACTGTGAGTGCGTGTGTTTTTTACATCAGTTTTAGTGCGTTTTTCTAACATGCAAATGTCATCCAAGTGCATTCCACTTTTTTATATTACATCAACTCAACTGAAGTCAATAGGTGCGTGTAAAAAATGGAACATACTGAGATGCTTCAGTCGGTGAGTCTTGTCCGAGAATCACATCAGAATAGGACATGCTGAGATGTTTGTACATGAAATAATGACTTTAATAGGTCCAGCTTCTGTCAGTTTCAAAATCGGACAGCACTTTTAAGTTAAAATCATCCATGTGAATAAGTCCATACTCAACTCAGACAACAAGGAGGCAATAGACAAAATTTGTGTCAGTTGAAAAGTAGCAGACATTTGTTTTTCTACTTATGTATGTGTGCTATATTTGGGTCAGCATTTATTGTTCCTGGAGCAAAAACAAAATAAACTGTGTAGCTACAGAGGAGAAGGTGATAACACAAGTGACTATTAATGCTCCCACTTCAGAGCTTTCCTAGCCTGTGGCTGTATGGTTTGTTTTTAGGTAGCTGACAGTCTTAGAAATACTATGTGCTATTTAGGGTAGTAACTCCTTTATGGAATTGCTATAATGTTTTTGTTGGCTTTGCAGATATATATATATACAGTTACAAGAAAAAGTAAGTGAACCCTTGGCCGTTACCTGGATTTATGCATTTATTATCTATGAAGTGTACTCTGATTGTCATCTAAGTCACAATTATAGACAAACATAGTCTAAGTAAACTAATAATGCACAAAGAGCTGCATTTTTCTTGTATTTTCTTGAGCACATTGAGTAAACATCTATGTAGCAGGGAGAAAACAAGTTAACCTGTGTGTTAATGACTTCTTTAAGAGCTAATTGGCAAAGGGTGTTTTAGTTAGAGCCCTTTTACAGTGAATGATAATCATTTAGATTCTTGCTAGATTGCGGGAATCGGAACGACGGGCTGAAATGCGTCCTCTATATTGCTAGAATGCAATAAAATTAATAAAGCAGAAAGGAGTATGTGCTAGGATTTTCTTTGTCCCGTGTAAAAGGAGCATCAAGAAGATGAGAATGGGAGTGTGGGTTTCAGTGGAGCTTTGCCCACTAAATAAAGGCACACAACGCTTGGTTATTGACAAATCTGTTCTTCTCAACTGGGATTGGCTAGTGTGAACCATGCATCAATGCAAACAACTTTGAGTAGAGATCAGGAAACATGTTATAGAAACAAAGGAGGGTATACAAGGATGCAAAAGCATTGCTAAAGATCTGGGTGTTACATCAATCTATTGCGAGGGAAATTGTCTACAAATTGAGAAAATTTAGTACTGATGCTATGCTCCCTAGGACTCCAAGACCACAGTGGGTAAACTTGTAAGAGGTGACGAAGAGCCCAAAGGTAACAGCAGAAGACTCTTTAAGCTGCAAAATCCTCTCATGTGTTGTGTCCACTATTAGAAAAAAACTATAAAGAAGAATGGTGTTCATGGAGGGACACCACTTCTGTAAAATAAAATATTACGATCCGTCTCAAGTTTGCCCAAGATTCCCAGAATGTTCCACAGTGCTTCTGAAAAATCTGAAATGGACAGATGACACAAAAGTGAAACTTTTTAGAATGCAGAACACTATGTTTGGAGGAAAAAAAGAACACTGCACACAACAGCAAAACTAATCTCAACTGTGAACCTTTGTGGAGGGAGCATCATGGTTTGGAGCTGCTTTTTGGCCTCAAGGCCTCGATGCGTTGCAATCCTTGAGAGAGCGATGACCTCTAAGGTGCATTAAACCATTTTACAGGAAAATGGAAGAGCAGTCCATGACCTCAAGCTTAAGAAAGGTTGGGTGATGCAACAAAAGAATGACCCAAAGCACACAAGTAAATATAATAAATTATTTGTTGAAAAGGAAGATGATTTTTGTTTTGGGATGAGCAACTCAGAGACCCGATCCTCACATTATGAAGATGCTGTGGTATGACCTGAAGAGGGCTGTGCGTACAAGGCACCCTAGAAATATTGATGCAGGAGTTAATGGTCCAAAATTCCATCGCAATGTTCTTCAAATTTAATTTGCAACTACAGGAAATGTTTGGTAAAGGGGAATTGCTGCTAAAGGGGATCTACAGGTTATTACTTTCTGGGGTTTATTGACCCTTTCTCCCTGCACTGTGGGTGTTTACTTGGTGCGCTCATTAAAAGACATGAACAGTGCAACTGTTTATGTGTCGTTAATTTAGTTAGATTGTGTTTGTCTATAATTGTGACTTACATTACAATCAGACCTCATTTTATTAGCAATCTATGCAGAACTTTATAAAGCCCATGTTTACATGGTATTTAATATAACTTTTTTAAAATCATGATTCTTATATTTACAATATAACAAAATTTAAATGTATGCTGAGATTTTATGTGCAAATGTAAAAAAGAGGTAGGTAGGCTTCTACGTCTAAAATCTTCTTTATTCTCAGGGAACAGACATCCTAAAAGACAAGTTGTCAAGGACGCGTTTTGGCTAGTCCTGCAGCCTTTCTCTCCCCGCCCCCCAAATCTTTTCGGACGAGTGGGCAGTTACTTGAAAAAAGCGATGCTCGCTTGAGTAATTGCCTTAACCAGGCATTCTCGCTCATCTCTAATTTCTACCCATTACCCCCCTTACCCTACAACCATCTTAACACCCTATTATAGAAACATTAGCAAAATATCAAAATCTATACCAAAAACATTTAAACTAACCCGCAGAGAATCCTCCCCGCAACCACCTCCCCCCAATCCTATCATGTAATCTTTAAGATTCCCAATTGATTCATATCATCCTGATTATAGTACCACGTTGTATTAGTAGACTGAGTAATACACTCCTTGATTTCATTAGGGCTCAAAAAAATTTCTACAAATTTCCTCCACTGAAAATTTTTGCGGCGTGGGACTCAACTTGTCTCTCTATTTCTATTCTCTCCATTGTTAGTAGATGTTTTAATTGTTGTATTATGTCCTTTATACTTGGGGTTTTATTGAGCAACCAGTCAATCAAGAGGCACCTCTTGCTGATCAATAGAATAGTGTGAATCATTTTGGTCCTCCTCATCTGATCGGGTAGTTGATGAAAAATAAACACTTGCGGTGACAACTGCAGGAGCTGCCCCCCCCCCCCCATATCTTGCATCAGCTTTTGAACCCCCACCCAGTAATTTTGGATCTTAGGGCAGCGCCATATGCCATGTAGAAAGTCGGATTTTGGTTGGGAGCATCTAGGACAAGCTTGGAGCCTTGTCGGACCACTGGGGTTCTGTGGTTTGTCAAACCCATATATAGCTCCATGAATTATCTTAAAGTAGGTTTCTCTCCATCTTTTACTTGACACCGCCTATCTCACCGAAGTTCAACTCTCAATTATTCCCTCGGGTAACTCTGTATCTTGGAGCTCTCGTGCCCATTTTTTGAATCAATGCACATGTATTAAATGTGCATAAATTGTCACACGTCAAAGTCAACACCTTTATTTCACTATGCAACATAATAGGAATGATTGTGCAAATCCTCATTTACACTGTGTAAATATATGCAACCATTCACCCTCAGGTTGTATACATCTATCACTGACTATAATAATAATAAATAAAACATGTATAGAATGGTTTGAAATAAAGCAAAAAGTCATACTTACTCCCTTCATTGGCACCTCCTCCAGCGCTGGAGCTCTGATGTCCACCATTCAGAACCAGGAAGAAGCCTACTGCAGTCACGTGCTGCTCATTATGCATTTAAGCACTCAGCCAATGACATGCTTCAGTAGTCATGTGCTGCCCATGGCAGAATCACCACTGAGGCTCATGATTGGCTGTGCAGTCATGTGCATAATGAACAGCACATGAATTGCTCTGGATTTGGAGCTGCAGGGACCTGGACTCCAGTGCTGGATGGGGAACCACTAAAGTAGGTATGCCTTTTTTTGTCTTTATTTCACACCATTTCACAATGGTAGAATTTGTTTTAAGGCTTGGAAAAAACCCTTGAAAAACCTATGTTTTTTTCATGCAGTCAAAAAATGGTTGAAAATGTAACCTGCCAAAGCTAAGCCAGAAGGACCCAATATGACATTCCTCTGTCCTCTATGGGTGTCATAAATTATATGTCCGGTTTGATTATTTTTTGGTTGTTGTTACAGATGTATGTTACCAACTGTATGAAAAAATGTGGTGGGAACTGATCCTAACTAGTAAGACCATAAAGTTAATAGTGGTGCTAAGTTATCGACTGCTGTCCTTCAGTATTTGTCAGCAGTTGCTCAAGTAAGCAACAGATTTTATTCTACAAATGGGAACCAAATTTCACACTGTGTGTATAGTTATCCTCTCACCCCAAAATACAGATCTTTTCTTGATGGCATCTTGCCAATGCAACAATCTTTTGCAATAGAAATATAGAAAATATGTCCGTCAAAGAGGGTGATGGCTCAATAAGAACTAAATTGTCATGTAAGTAAAGGGTTCTAGCGTAGTTTTTAGCAGGACAGAGGCAAACAGTGATTTACTTCGTAGGTGCAGAATAATTATGAGCATCACTAGAAATGATGGCCATGTAGGCCATGAAGTAAGCGGAAACATAAGGTCTGCGCAGTCTAAACAGTGTTCATTGAAATGATCCCCTTAGCATCACATAATGCAGATCTATACTGTCAAATGCAAATGAGTAGGATTATAGCTATTCTGCAGAAAGGTCTGACTTAGTTAACGCTTGACATATGACCATTCCAGCTGTGTTATGTCTGCAATTTAATTATTTGCATTTGGAAAAAATGTATACACTTTTCATACTTGGATTTTTGCCAGTTACTGATTTATTTTGGATTGAAGTGGTAGGCTAGGGTAACGGCCATTTTTTTGTGTCATGGAACATATGTAATATTTTTTTCAGTCTTTTACTAGAAAATATATTTTGGTTTATGGATATGGTCTAAATATGTAAAGGCTTCAAGCAGCTTGAAAATGCAAAGGGCTCTAAGGTTTATATGAATTTGGAGTTACAGGCTGTAAATAGAGCATATAAACTTACATATTGTATACACTGCTAGAAAACCTGAGGATTCATAAAGCTCTGTTGTTTCAACCTATACCCCTTCATGGTTTTACCCATGGCCAAGAGATTGTTAAAGTGTATCTTTGCTTCAGATAAAGTGTACAAGCAGCCAAGTCCCACTTACAGCAGGAAATCTGACATCTGAAATTGGTTAGTTAAAAGCCGCCATTTCTCCCAAGTACAATCCACATTAGGCTACTTTTTACAATGGCCAATATTCGGCAAAGTGATCAATCAAAATAGGGATCACAGACATCTGTTGTCCCGTGTGAACACCGGACCTGACAGGGCAAGTGAGTGAGATTCACTCACTTGTCAGTTGCTTAGTTTTCAGCTCAGCTAAAAACCAACTGTCAGCCCATGTAAACAGGCAGAAATTGGTCTATGAGCGACTGCCTGTTTACTCTGAATGGAGGTGGGCGGCCAGAAGAGATCTCCGTCACACTTCGCCTCCACTCGGTGAGCAATTATCGCTCCTGTGGTAAAACAGAGGAGCGATAATTGTGGGGGCGGCTGTTGGGCACGTAAACATCTCCCAGCATCTGAGTGGAGATGTCAGGAAAATGGCACATGACCAGTGCACCTTTTTTTGGCTGCAGTAGTCAGGTAGTAACCATTTTATACAGGAACCAGGAGGACCACGGGACTTACTGCTTCTTTTATTGTTTTACTGCATTTGCAGCCATTTCTTTTTTAAATTTCACATGTGGACAACCCCTTTAATTTCTAAGTTTAGTGTTCCTTTTGGTGATACTGTAGATTGACTGATGTATTTTGGGGTTAAATAGGCTACGATCATGTTGCCATTTTATACCACTCTCATAAATACATAGTACAAATTCAATGTACACTCTACTTGTTTAACATGTGGAGTGTAAACAGACTTCTTGTTAGTTTTTATGTGTAATTTGTTTTACTGAGGTTTTATAAGAAAGGATTTTTTAAATTACAGTGTGATATAACAGTATAGGGTTCGTGTTGGAGTCTTCTATAGAAGTCGCTTATCATTACACTGGAAACACAATATATCTTGAGGAGAGAATAAACAACTCCACTCCTCAAACAATTCATTTTGTGTGCCCTTGGGTGTAAAAAGAGCCCAAAAAGTTTTCGCTTTTTAAAAACCCTACAGCCCATTTTAGAATAGTAGTTACTAACATGAAAACCTAATAAGTTTCCCCCTGTTCCATTGGTTGCCAGCTGTGATATTAGATGAGAAAAGGAGAATGCAAGAAAGATATGACAAGGGTAATGACTAGAAAGAAGCAAGGGACAGAAAGAGAAGAGATGAATAATGGAAGAGGACAGGAGAGAAAGGACGGTTGAAGTGCGATCATGATCATGTCCTTTTGCAATCAATTCTTCCAGGGAGCCATTCACAGAGGGAGGGGAATACATTTGATCTCCAGTATCTCGGGATTACCAACCCAGCTGATACATAAAAGTGTCTCAAGAGACCTTTTTTAACCTGCACCATTGAGCCCCCTATAATTGACAATAGGGCAATTTGAGGAGTGTAAGCAATTTACTTTCTTTAATAAGTATGGTACAGTTTTAGAATTCACACCCAGCAGGGCTTGATATTTTTGCAACCCCATCAAATATGCAACATGGTGGCCTTTTTCTTCTCACGCCACCAGAAAATTTCAGGTACATTTGGGTATATGCGATGCACTTCAGCAAGACACTAGTACCATATAGATAAGATATTATAGTTTTTCCCTTTTGCCTTTCATGCTGAGAAAAAGCCATGATAGAAGCTATCGTAATGTCAGTCAGGTCCATAGCGACATTAAAAAAATGGAGTTTGCTGTGGATTGCTAAACTGCAATAATAACCAATTCATATGTGATAAGCATCTTGGCAGCCCGGAGAATAGAAGGAAGAGGCTATCAAAATCTCTCAACATAAAGGCCCAATGTCCACAGGCGGACTTGAATTGCAGAATCCATGCGGGGCACCCGCACGGATGATCCGCAGCTCAAGCCACTTATAGAGAAGCATGGGGCGTCTGCACTTCAATTAACACCTGCAGATTTAATTTGCAGATGCCAAGTGCGGAAAGGAAATCAAAGCATGCTCCATTTTACCGCACAGATGGGCTCCATTGATCTCTATGGAAGCGAGCGATCCGCAATTCATCTGCAATTCAATTGTGAATGCATTGCGGATTTGTAGACAGATACCTCTCTGATCACTTGGAGATCAAGCAGGGAAGTGGGAAGGAGGGGGAAGGCAGGCACTTTGGGCTTGCGTTTTTTTTTTTTCCGCATGGACGATCCGCAGTGCATCCACGTACATCTGTGCAGAAAACAAAAATGCCTCCGCGATCACCGGCAAGCATTTAAAAATAATTTCCGCACTGACCTGCAGGTCTTCCGCTGTGCCAGCTGTGGACATGAGGCCAAAGGGTAACTGTACAACAATCAGAAAATTGGTGAGCCGGAGCCTTGAGACCATAAGGTTTCAAGAAAGGGGATCCCCTTTTCTGTTAATACCCTCTTTAGTCTTACTTTTTTTTTTTTTTTTTTACAGAGATGGGGTAAATTCCTGGCTCATTAAAACACTTAGAATGACAGTGGAGAGATGGGTCCCTGTCAGGCCGGTAGTGATTGAAATGCTGTGTGATAGAACAAATATGCAATAAGACTTTTTTTCTGCCAACGAACTTGAGCAAGATAAATGAAGCAACTGAAAAATAAGTAACTGTTTCATAATGCTTAATTAAATGCGATTTCTTGAATGGCACTAATAAATTTAACTAAGTTTCATTAAATGTTGGACTGTTATTTTTTCAGCACAGCTAATGCAGCTTAGAGTAATAGCGTATGAGCCGAATCCAAATGTCTGAGCCCAGCTCTAGCTTCGCTCCTCCCCGTTACAGCAGATGTGGCAGGCATACAATGGAAACTTCTGTGGCTTATGTGTCCTCAGGCATATCCTACTGAAAGAGGTTATGCCACTGAGATTGTGGGCTGCAAAATATACATAAGCAACCAAACTAAATGCTTTCACTGTTCAGTAAGGTCATTTTCATAAACGGGCCCCCGCAAATTGCTCTAGTACCCTTTTTTTTCAGCGTTTGTGTGCAATTCTACAAAACATGTTTACAGTATGGGGCTGACGTAGTGTTCTAAGGTTTCCCTCCTGGACTTGCTCCCAGTTCATAGGCGTTGAGATTTCCCTGTTGGTTTTCTAGACGTAATATGAGGAATTGTCTACGTTTTTTTTTTCTTTCTTCATCTACGTCTGTATCATAGCAGCTCCCGCTCGTTATGTTTTTCTTAAATAAAATGTCACTACTTCTTAATGAGTAGACTACTCTTTTTATAACTGTAAGGGTCTGGATATTCTCAGAAGAATTCCTTACAGAAATGAGAACTATTTGGAGTTGGTTTCCAGAATCCTGACAAAAGACTAAACAGAGTTCAGGTTTTATTTTTGTATAACTCTGGATTATGAGATATAAATTCATTTTTTTTTGTACCAAGTAGCCCTTCTTATAAGCACTAAAAAATTAGTGGCGTGTTGGAGCAAAGCCAAGGAAAATGATTTGCACAAGATCCAAATATATTAAGGGTAATTTAAATGACTTGAAATCTGAAAGCATTAAACAATAGTCTTCTGAATCAGTCCGACTTCAGATTTAGATTTATTCTTTAGAATGGTATGGAATATATTTCAAGTATATATGTAGCCTTATTGACCTAGCATTGTATGAAAGTATACTCTGGTTGTGCAGGGTAGATCAAGTTTTTTGTTTACCATTTAAATATGTTTTTTTATGCAAAGGGGCCAATATTTATGAAATCTACCAGCCATATCATTTTACTCATGGGACTTGGATAGAAAACCTATATTACCAATGTAAACTTTAGAGCAACATGATTGCAAATGTTGAGCGGACAGCATTTTTCATTAGAGAATCACTAATTCCTTCTTTAAAGAGGTTATACAGGACTTCAGTTTAGGTCCTAGGACGGGCCATCAATATTAGATCAGTGGGGCCTGACTCTCACCACCTCTGTATATCAGCTGTTTGAAGGAGGGCTCTTATGAGTACTGTGTCTCCTAAAAGGAAACCTATCACCTGCTTAAAGGACTATAAACTAACCTATGGTGCTGTTAAGCTAGGTGACAGGAAGCCTGTTGCTGTATTTGTCATACTCGCCCGCTTCCTGGTTCACGCTGCGCCTTTGTGTCAACACCACACGCCGACTGAAGATCTGACTCTTTTCAGTGGCCCGAGTGTGCGCTGTCCAATAGACTTGTATAGGAGAGCGCACATTTCGGCCTTCACAGGCTGGCACCGCGGGAACCAGGAAGTGGGTGAGTATGAAAAATACCTCACCTGGCTCCCTGTCACCTGCCCTAACAGCATAAAAAAAAAAGTTTAGGGTTCTTTAGGCAGGTGATAGCTTCCCTTTGGAGTGGTTTTCTGAACAAATCCACATGATAAGCCATCCCGCCTCTCGGGATCCCCGGCGATCTCTTGATTGCCTGGCCCGCTGATAGTGCAGTGGGTGCAGACATTGCTATGAGGTCATTGTCATAGAGTTCTTCATTTGCATTGAAATCAATGAGAGTGCTGTCTCCTATTGCACTTTGCGTCTGAACCCAGTTTCAAAGTTGGAAGTGTAATAGGAAGCTTCAGCTCCTATTGATTTCAATGGAAGTGAAGCACTCTATGACACTTCTGCCTCCAGCCTCAATGGCAAGATCCAGTCCCGCTGCACTGACAACAGGCCGAGCGATCAGATGAACGGCGGGTACCCGGTGATTAACTCTTGATAACCTATCCTGAGGATTGCCCATCAATAGTGTTTGCCCGGAAAACACATTTAATTGTTAGCCAAACACAGCTTTGTACTGCTAGTAGTGGCTATGCCTGGTATTACAGCTCAGTCTGAATAGGATGAAGCCGTAGTAAGTAGTAATACTAGGCAAAGCCTCTAATAAAAGTACCTTTGGTTTGATACATTCTGATTCTATGAATATCTATTTATGTGACATATAGGCAAAAAGAATAGTAATACCAGAAGGGACTGATATGAATAAATGCATTCTCTGTCATTATATATGTAGCACAAATAAACAGTAATGCTTCAGCTTGTGTTCTGATATGTCATCCGTTTGATTTGACGTATGATTGCTGCTGATGAGATAAATATCTTTCTAATTAGGAATAGCCATCAAGAGGGCCAAAATGTCAATTAAAGAAATGGCAGGGCTGAATAAAATGCTCAATTTCCATTGTATGGTCTGATCCTGTATGACCCTCAGTATATCAATAAAGGGGTTAAGCTGCAGTCTCCTATAATAGGGCGCACTCAGTTTAGATCTCATTTCAGTAGTATGTCTCATGGATCCTAGACAGAAGAAATAAAACCCATTTTGCCAATGCTTAGAAAAAAAAAACATCTGGTATATAAATTTGAACAGTGATCCCCAGAAGCCCTTAAAGTTTTCTGCTGTTTAGTTCTGGCAGACCTAATATAAACTACTGCTAGGAAGATTTGGATACTGGCACCACATGCACTTTTTTTCCCCAACCACTGCAAAATCTATTCAATTTTTTTAATAGCTTTGAGATTTAAACAACGTAGGAGTGTAAAATAAGAGAAATGAAAAGTCCGCACTTCATCACTAGAAGGCAAGCCTCTTTAAGCTTAGAACTGCAAATCGATTTGCCTGGGAATGCAAACGACCCTAATGTTTCTAAGCTAACACAAATACCTGAGTCCTGTTTGAAACAGATTTCTTGCACAAAGAGACTTCTGTACACAAAATATGATTATTTCAGACATTTGTAATAAATCAGGTTTCTCTGTATTTGAAATGTCTGTATGTATGGGGCGTGAGAGTGGTTGCAGAACAAAAAGGGCTTTCACTAAAAGCTCTCGAGATACACTTCTTTTTCTCGTACTTTTTTTTTAAGCATGCAAAGGCTGTGCGGTCAAGTTCAAAATAACTAATATTTGCATTGCCCGGCCTGTATGCTGACATACATATTCAAAAGCAGTTGCTTTGCAGTGCTCTGACATCTGATCTCCACTATGTCAAACTACTGTTGCAACAGGTATCATTCACCAAGCAAGGACTGCAGAAATGGGTTCAGTAATTATAAAAAAGGTTATCACTTTTAGTGGTTGGTTTTTAATCTTTCTTGACACTTATGGGCAGTAGTCGATCACCCAATGTTGAAGTAATTAGTGACTATAACATGTAACATTGTAAGGCTTAAGAATGGCATCCAGGCCTCCTTTAAACTCTTTTAATGACTGAATGGCTGTGATTGGTTCATCGAGAGCCGACTCTGATTGGCTGAGGCGGCGCTTGTGAACCAATCAGAGAAATCTCTTGCTGGAGGTGGGGTATTCAAGCCCCGTTACCAGCAAGAGATGATCTGTCAGCACTGACAAGTACACGGGAAGCCTGCAGGAGTGCCGGAGATCAGCGGGAGGGACCCGGATGGCGCCTGCTATGTGAGCATAAGACACCCCTCAAAAATAAGACCCTGTGCCACTTTTGGAGCAAAAATGTATATAAGACAGGGTCTTATTTTCGGGGAAACAGAGAAACTGTGAAGTATGGTACCGGGGGCATCATGGTTTGGGGCTGCTTTGCTGTCTTTGGAGATGGATATCTTGTGATAATTGAGAGTGCAATCACTTCTAAGGTGTATGAAAATATTCTATTGTAGATATTGTGTCCATTACCTCAAACTGAAGAAAGGTTGGGTGAGAGAATGACCCAATGCACACAAGTAAATTTGCTAAATTATTAGCTGAAAAAGATTTGGTTTTGGGATGGCCAAATCAGTGCCTGCAGTTACAAGCGTCAGCCACTACATAGAGGTCGGCACGGAGGCTTCTGCTCCAACCTCTGTATATATACGGCGCTGACAGCATGTGCCCATTCGGCTGATCAGTCGGTGTCCAGAGCAACGGACCTCAGCCGATCAACTATTGATGACTTATCCTGATGATAGGTCATCAATAGTATTTCCCAGGAAAACCCCTTTAAACTGTGAAATCTCATTCCATTTTAATATTTGTGTATTGTAGATCATCCCATTCATGTGACTGGAGACTACAGAAACACTCCTTTTACAAGAGTGGCGCTGCCTCTAAAATAAAAAAGTTTTTTGTAAACTTAGAAGAACTTCTTAGGGTGAATAATACCAGTCATTTTTGTCATTGAGGGCCTTAATGGTTAGATTGGCGGAATACTTTGAAGTTTGTAACTCTGCATACAAGGTAGTATGCCAATGTTGCAGACGTTTCCAGTTGGTGTGGGAGGTATTTCATTTTAACTTAGCTTGTGCATTGACAAAATTAAAGGAACAGTGTCACAAAACAACCCCTGTTTTTCACTGGTCTAGCTTCTCTATCTACTAGTGATCAGCAATTATCATTGGGTACAGCAAAAATAGCATGGCTATCTGGCTACCTCTGTAAAGGTATCAATTCTGTAATGATTTATATGTAATAATGGCTTTTATAGAGGCGTATTTACTTGCACATATTACTGCTAAGGAAGGGTACAGCCAACTGCACATTTCTCTTGCAGCAAAAATGTAGCATTCCATGTGGCCATTCCAATGAATGGTTGACCATATAATGGCACAATGCATGGACATGCTTGGTCCGCTAGAGTTGTTCTGGCATAGAGCAGAATATCCTTTCTAGGAAGTATAAATACTCATACGGACACAAATTGTTATGCTGAGAAAATCCATTAATCTAGCTTTATTGTTTTTCAGTAAACAGAAGCATAAATAGAACAAATGTGGTTGTTTTCACTGACGAATCCAGCTCAGAATCTGGCTAAAATATTCTGGTCAATTGGAAGACATGTTTGTAATCAATGGAAATACAAAGCAACATCATAACAATTTCGGTCCAAGGAGATGAAAGAAAACAAAGACATAAAGAAACTAATATTAAGAAAAAAAACAGATGATTTCAGGGGTCATAGATGTAATGATTTTCTAAATGGTACAACCATACACAACTGGGATTGATGGTGGTGGTTAAGTCTGTACTGAAATGATTGGGCAGAATCAGAATGCTTTACATTTTTAATTTTATGTGATTGTTATGTGTTTTTGGGGTCATTAATGATTTCTCTCTGTGAGACACATTAGGCATCAAACGTCTTTTAAATGACTAACTGTAAATATGTTTGCACATTGAAGCTGTTATACTGCCATTCCTTAACTATGCATGTGAATGGAACATTAAAGACTGTTTTTTTGCCATTTTGGTTGTGACTTTTCTTAGCCTGATTAATGGACAACGAGGAGCTGAAATGAAAAATGTAATATTGTTACCTGAATGGTTGGAGGTAATGAAGGGTATTCCCTGAACTGTGTCAAACAATTTGCACTTGGCAAAAGTCAAGAGAACTTTTGGACATCCCGGGTTTTCTTTATGTATTTCATGTATTCTACTTATTTATACAGTGCCAACATATGCTGCAGCGCCGTACATCGGTTATTAGCACTCATATCAGTCCTTGTCCCCACTGGGGCTCACAACCTAATTCGTTAAATAAGCTATCAGTATGTTGTTGTTTTTTGAAGTGTGGGAGGAAACAAAAGTATCCAGAAACATGGGGATAATGGACGAGCTCAAGGCAACAGTGCTAATGACTGAATCACCAGGAGGTTGCGTTGTTCAGAAATTGCTCATTTGAAACATAACTAGAGATGAGCGAGCACCAAAATGCTCCGGTTCTTATTATTCGACCCGAGCTTTTTGTAATATTCAAGAGCTCTACTCGAGTAACGAAGCCCATTGAAGTCGATGGGAGACTCGAGCATTTTTGCAATGGACCCACCGGGTGTCGAGCCTTTCTTTTTTTTCTCTCTCTCTCTCCTTTTCTCTCTCTCCTTTTCTCTCTCTCCTTCTCTCTCTCTCCTTCTCTCTCTCTCCTTCTCTCTCTTCCAGCCAGACACTGCTGTAGACGTGCGCACGTTTGGCACGTCACAGCAGGAAGTGGTAAAGCGGAGAGGGGGCATAAAATTTTCTTGAACACGGCGTGGTGCTCACTCGAGTAACAAGCACCATCGAGTAGGCTACTGCTCGGACGAGCTAGGTCGTTCATCTCTAAACATATCAGATAGTCAAAATGCAGTCTTCTGCTGAAAAAAACGTAAAGAAGGAAACACATTCCACTCAAAGCAGCAGTAAATAAGAATGGAAAGGATGACATAACGGACATCCCTCTTCTTTAATGATTTCATACCTTAGTTTGTGCCAAACGACATTTCCAAAACTTGGAAAAGAAATTCACTAAAAGGTATGCGGTGTGAGGACATCTTCAACCCTGCAAGCAAAAAAAGGACAAAATCGCAGCAGAATATTTTGGCAAATCTAAATTGATTTCTAGTGCTGATCTTTGTACAGTCTTCGTTCAAATGCAATTACAGTACATGAGAAGTGCTGCACAGTGTGATATCTAATCTCTTGATATATAAATCATCGAGTACGTCAGCTAATATTGCCATTTAGATGCACACATTACAATGTACATTGCAGATAGAGCTTCAATGCTTCTGACGTTTTGCAGAGTTAAGTATCACCTGATCTTTGTGGTTTTGACACTGGCGTTTTCCCCGCTGTGATTTCGGCAAAAGAACCCCACATTCCAGATGTTGGCGTTGGTCAATAGGGAATTCTCAAACTCATTGTAGACCGTTTTTTTAATCATATTTTCTATTTTTTGGTGTGGTTTTTTTGGACCCATGGCACTTTATCAAAAGCTTGCCATGCTCTAGGTACATTTTTCTCAATAGGACAAAAGAAAACCTACAGGGAAAAAAAGTCTGTGTGTGCAAAAGACACCACCCAAAAAAAGCCTCTAAGATGTGCACGTACCATTTTAAAAATCTTTGGCTTTTTGTATATGCATTTTTTAGGGCTGAAGGACCTTTCATGCGGGACGGGATATTCCACAACAGCTTTGCGAAATATGCCATTAAGGAAATCCGCACACAAATCTGCATGTCTGATTGCGGATTTTGATGCGGAATTGCTGACAGAATTCTGCCATTTTCAATTCTGTATCGAAATCTGCATGTTAGCAGTGAGGATTGTGGGGCTGAATAGGAGGGTATAGTACACAGGACTGTGAATACACCCTCAGAGCAATAAGGTTCTACTACTTGATTCCATTTCACAGCAGAGGTTTTTAGTATATTAGTTTTATGGAGCAGTTCATAGATTAGCTGCAGACTACTTACTGTATTATAATTGGGTTATTTTTATGATATGATGTATGGTTTTAATGACATTTTGCATACAAGTACATAGTGTACATTACATTAGACACATAACAAACACTGGTGACATAAGCATTGTGTAGGCAGTTTGCTGTACAAAATGAAATATAAACCATTTTTTTGCCCATGATTTAAAGCCGGGCTCACATTAATGTACGGTAAAGTGTTGCATATAAAATGCAGCATTATAACGGGATGTGTAACGGCGTATCGCCACGTATTTCCGCGTTTTTTCCCCTGCGCATAACCGTGTATCTCACGCACGCTGTCATACACTGGTTCCCTCTTTTTTTTTACTTTTCTCCTATTGTCTCTTAGCAATGTTGAGTAAAAATGCCACACATACGCCATGTAATTAACTATGTATAGCATTTTCATACGCACCCGTAGAGAACACTGGGGCTCTGTTGTGCATAATATACTGTAAAATAGAACATGCTGCATTCTTTTTTATGAGTGTATCACATGCACTGAATATACGCAAGTGTGAGCAGAACAGCGAAAATCAATGGATTTGAATTGCCTCGATTTACCGCATATTATATGCGCGTAATGCGCAATTCAAAAACACGCGTGTGAGCCTGGCCTAAGATGTAGTTGGCTAACATTAAATTCTATTTCTATTTTAGATGGTCATCATGTATGGGAAATGGAAGCAAAGACTGACAAGGAAATGTTCAAGCCTGTAAGTAGGATTATTTTTAAGAAAATCATATGTGCCTTTTCCATTTTCAAGGACAACAGTGTCAGTATCAGCGGGAATTACATCTCACAATTAATTGCTCATTCTAAACTTGAAATGAAAATGCATAAAACATATCCATCTGTAATGCCAGAAAGACTTCCAATCCCATACATATGCTTAAGGTGCTAAGATTTCCTGCCATGCAATTATTGGAATTGGATTTTCATTGAGGGCCTCAAGTTGAACAATACTATAATGGCCCTTTTTAGACACAACGATTTTTGCTCAAAAATCGCTGAAAGCCATCTTTTAAACGATAATCATTGTATCTAACTGCACTGACATTGTGCCGTTTTCGTTAAGCCGTCGCATGCTGTAAGATCAGCGATCAATTATCAGGAATTCACAGCGGGATACAGCTGATACTATTGTTTCAGCTGTATTCTGCTCCCTGAAGACAGGTGGGGTATGAAGAACAGAGCGGTCCAGCTCTGTTCTCCATACCCCGCTTGGAGCGCTCGGCTGTATAACAGTCAGGTGCTCCGAGCAGAGAACAGCTGGATGCAGAAGACAAGCGGGGAAACCCCGCTTGTCTTCTGCATCCTCCGCTCAGAGTGCTCGGCTGTATTACAGCCGGGGGCTCGGAACGGGGAACAGCTGGATGCAGAAGAGAAGCAGGGCCACCCCGCTTGTCTTCTGCATCCTCCGCTCAGAGTGCTCGGCTGTATTACAGCCGGGGGTTCGGAACGGGGAACAGCTGGATGCAGAAGAGAAGCAGGGCCACCCCGCTTGTCTTCTGCATCCTCTGCTCGGAACGCAAGGTGATCGCTTAACGTTAGAGCGATCACCTTGCGCTGTAAAAAAAATGCTCTAAAGTTTTTTGAGTGATAATCGTTGTGTCTAAACCAGCCTTAAAGTAGATTCATATGTGGCAGATTTGTTGCAGACATTTCTACACTCGTCTCATACAACTTAATGGGGCTTGTCGCCAGAAAAAAAAAAAAAATTGAATTGAATGGAACTGATTTTCAAATTTGGAAACAAATTTGCCACTTGTCAAATTACCCTTAGACATCTTCTAAATAATGGGTGGAAATCTGTGTGATGGCTTATTAAACTAATGATTCCATTTTCCTTCTCCACCACAGAGCTCGCTAGTTGTGGAGATCCCACCATTTCGCAATCAAAGAATATCCAGCCCAGTTCAAGTCAATTTTTACGTCTGCAATGGAAAGAGGAAAAGAAGCCAGTACCAGCAATTCACCTATCTGCCAGCCAATGGTAACATAATGACTCATGAAAGTGTTTCTTATATATCTGAAGCTGGGTACTTGCAATTTTGTTAAAGTACAGAAAAAAGTCTGTTGTAAAACTGTGTTTAAGAAAATCACCGCTTTGCATTTTCTTAACAACTCCTGGTGGATGAGGGAAAGTAACAATCTCGCTAGAAAGAACCGCTTGTTTTTTTTCTGGCTACTCTGGAAAAGCATACTACCTCACTTTCCCATTTGCAAACATCCTATACGGTGCCAAAAACACATACTGTACAGTGAAGGTAACGAAGCCATTTACATGGTGCAATTCCTCGGGGGCTCAGATCTCAGGTCTGCTAGCGGACAACGTTTAGGGGACATTGATTTTGCACGAGACTCATTCAGTGGAAATGTTTTGTAAGTTCAACCAAACAGTGAACTTTTATTATTTTGGAAATGTCTCTTTCTTAAGATTTTAGTTTTCATGTAATCCAATTTAGAACAAACTATGCCTTGAAGGATTGCATTTTTGTGCAACTAGGGTGAGCTGGGAAGATAAGGGTGGGAATAGGAAGAAAGGTCTCACCCGCTGTTCTGGCAGTAGCCTATGTAAAATTAGAAGCAAAACAGCTGTTGCTGATCTGGGTGGGGCTGGGGAAGAAACAAAAGGCTCTTTTTTTGACAAACCTTTGCAGGGCAGAGGTCTAGGGATCTTCAGTTAGAAACTTGATATTTATTTTTACACGGAATCCTTACTGAAACGTGGATGGAAGCCATGCTACCTCATGTGTGATGAGAGTGATGCATGGCAGTTATCACATGTGGATTGAGGTAGTACTTATCTAAGGTATGTCGTAAAAACACACACATAGGAATCAGTCTTACGGATTCTTTTCAATAGGCTCGTATGTTTTGGTGAAGCAATCACTCCCGGTATTCTCTTTTTGAATTTAAGACATTATAATGTAAGATATTTTGGATTTACATGTGAAATAAACTTGTTTTTCTGTGTAAACAATCACAATGCATTGTTTGCTACTAGAGATGAGCGAGTATACTCGCTAAGGCACATTACTCAAGCGAGTAGTGCCTTAGCCGAGTATCTCCCCGTTCGTCTCTAAAGATTCGGGGGCCGGCGGGGGGTGGGGAGCGGTGGGGGAGAGCGGGGAGGAACGGTGGGGAGATCTCTCCCTCTCCCCCCCCCCCCCCCGCTCCCCCCTGCTCCCCGCAGCAACTCACCTGTCACCGACGCCGGCCCCCGAATCTTTAGAGATGAGCGGAGAGATACTCGGCTAAGGCACTACTCGCTCGAGTAATGTGCCTTAGCGAATATACTCGCTCATCTCTATTTGCTACTAGAGATGAGCAAGCACGCTCGTTTAAGGCGGATGCTCGATCGGGCATCAGTCTTGTCGAGTAACTGATTACTCGACCGAGCACCATGCGGGGGGGGGGGGGGGGGAGCGGGGGGAGAGAGAGATCTCTCTCACTCTCCCTCACGCTCCCCCACCGCCCCCTTCCCCATCAGCCTTAAACGAGCGTGCTCGCTCATCTCTGTTTGCTACTCATATTACTGCAGTTAAGATTTATACTAATGCATGTCATGTATGAACATTTTTGAGGGGATATAGCTGCCTCTGCAATTAAGGTTCAATTATTTAAAGGGTAAATTGGCAACACAACAATTACCAAGCACCTACATTGAGGTGAATGCCATTTTGTGGTCTGAACCAATGATTTTGCTCCTCGGATTTCCATCATAAATATTGGTCTAGTGCACAAAAGTAACTGAAGCATTCGGTTAAAGGCATCTGTAAATTCTAACCATTTAGTAATCGTTCTCTACATTCTGGGCATTGTAGTATATACCTTATATTTTCTATAAAAACTGAAGCAAGGTTGTGTAATATTATGACTGGGATATAATCAAGTATATTTCATTTAATGAATGGCCTTACTAGATTATTCTGCATGGTGAGAGGTTGTAAAACATTTTTTTTAAAGCTTCACTTATGAAATCCAGTTTTGTGCATTGAATTATACTTTGTGAATTTATGTTTGTACAATGAAGATCGAATTGTAAATTTCATTTGTTTTATTAAAATAAACAGGTTGATTTTATAAACAGTTGGCATTAAGTGGATTATGTACGGTAAAAGGTCTGAGGTATGCGGTAAGAAAGGAACTTTGCACAATCTGGTCTTTTCTTATAAGAAATACTCCCTTGTGTAATAATCAAGCTATATTGTGGTCTAGAGAAATGAGCAGTTGGTGGTGGGGATAATGTCAGTCGCACATGCTTTCCTCCAATATATATATATATGTATGTGTGTGTATATGTGTATATATATATCAGCTCTTCATTCCATGAACTATCACATCTCTATGTATACTACATATTATTGAATAATGCTGTACGTCAGCATTGTAGAGCTGGAGGCCGTAGGGGTGGGTATTGCCGATAAAGCATTTTTTTAGAGTTTTAATTCCTAAACAGCTCTAGAGACTATGATATATATATATATATATAATTTGTAATGTGTATGTGGCCTTATTCATCTTAAGACCTCCATAGCACTGCTGTATGTAGCTGTGTACTAAGTCTCTTAGCATAACAGATCATTTTGGTCATTGTATGAAACTATACGTTATTTTCATATACGATCACAAGAACTGGGGTCCCAACGGTCCCCACATGAATGGAGCAGAGGTTGCGTATGTTCGCTGCTGCTCCATTTATTTCAGAGACAGCACTGGAGATGGCCGAGGGCTCGTACTCCATTCGGGACCCCTGTTCTCAGAATGGATGGGCACCCCAGTGGTCAGACCCCCACCAATCATAAAGTCATCCACTAACCCGTTGATAGGGTATAACTTTAGAACTTTTAAATACTTTGTAAATGTTGTGTATATTTGCTCATTCGCCTGCTTTAATAACAATTGTTTGGTCTCATACTGCTCTTCAGAAGAATATACATTTTTAATTTTGGTCAAAAAGGGGTTAGAGGTGTGAGAGGTGAGAAAAACCTGACGAAAGACAAACATTAGTTAAAAAGGGGTATAACAATAAAATAACAAATAAGGAAAAACCATGAACAGTAGAGCACACCACATTTGACCAATTGAAAAAAAGGCTATGATTCCACAACTGGTATATTATACAGTAGATAAACAGACTGTATCTCAGTGCTACAGATTAATTAAGGTTAGAACAATAAGAGAAAGCAACATAAAGAGCAAAGTAGCACAGAAGGAACGGAAGGGGGATCCGCAGTACGATACATTTGTGGAGAGCACACCTCTGAGGGAAGGGTCTATTTCCGGAGGTCCTTGACTTTGAATCATAGGTCAGTAAGAGGAGCAGTGATAAGTAAGGAGCAAGGTGGGGAACATGAGTCCTCATAAAACTGCCTGGTCTAAAGGTTCATCAACTGTCTATTACCAGGGGTTAGGAGCTAGTAAATTCAAATAGGCCAGTTTTTCTCAAACTGGTCTTGGCATCCATTCAAAATACTTCATAGTTTCTCATTGAGCATTATCCATGAAAGTTTTCTGTTCCTGACACTTTTAGTGTCCACATTTTCAGATTTTTTTTTTAGATTTTCCTTTCTAAATTCTGCTCCCCTTCTATAACATTTACAGAGGAGGGGTAGGAAAGATTCTTGGGTGGCATTATTGATAGCTTACTTAAACAAAAGTTTAACAAGTACTTTAAGTATGAATGTAGGTTGACAAAGAAGCAACAAGATGTATTAGCTGATTGACCTCTGAGATAGTGTAGAGGCTCCCATACACATTAATGTGTAGTTGTCCAAACCCACTGACTTTTTAACGTGTGGGGGGGCTGCTCAACCGTCCTCTGGCAAATGATGTTGGGGGAAAGAAGGATCAGGCACAATGAATTTTCAATGCCTCATTCTTATGTTCCCCGGGAGAGAAGCCAACAGCAGCATGCCTGATATTCATGTGTATTGGGGAGCTGGTGGAAACTGCTTTCATTAAAGGTTTATGGGCACCTTAAAGTTAAACTGATACTAGCTGTGAGGTGGTAACACCTATTAGATACCTATATGACACATGCCTATTGTTGTTCTCTTATACTACCAACTTCAAAGTATAACCGGCTGAAACATCCAACACAACAGATTTTTTAACACTTAGTTAAAATGTAGCTTTTTTATACTCTCACTATAATTAGGGTAAAGGTAAAGTCCCCTGATGCAAGCACCGAGCCGTGACTGACTCCTAGGGTGACGTCTCGATGTGACGTTTTCTTGGCAGACTGTTCTTTCTGAGTGGTTTGCCGTTGCCTTCTCCAGTCATCTTTACCCCCCCCCCCCCCCAGCAAGCTGGGTACCCATTTTACCAACCTCGAAAGGATGGAAGGCTGAGTCAACCTTGAGCCGGCAACCTGAACCACGCGGAGATTGAACACTTAACCTTCAGGTCATGAGCCAGAGCTTAGGACTGCGTTTCTGCTACCTTAACACTCTGCGCCGCACAAGGCTTATCTCTGTAGTTAAGTATGATTAATAAAGTCTTATTAATGGGAAACTTAACTTATGCCACCACTACAAAGGTGTATAACTAGAATTTCTTTTTTACATGCTTATAGATACATATAGAAAAGTTCATATATTTTGTCTCAATCACCATTTAAATCCCAGGCAGATGATCCTAAACAAACCTTAATGCCTCTCAGCGGGATACATGGGAATTCATAGGTTTCAATGTCTCAAGATACTGACACAATCAGTTCTCTGTCATTACATTGCTTTACCAGTGTGATCACTAATGTGGAAGCAATGGCGACATAGGAGGATATCCTGTCAAGCAAAGCGAAGTGTAGGAGACGTGATTGTCTACCCTGAACTTCCCTATTTATATGTAGGTGGTTTGGAGTCTAACGTCTAGCCTGTCATTACATCACTGTTAACAATATTCCATATAGAGGGAAATTCAGGAGAAACCCCACATTTCTCCTGTACTTTTATTCTCCTACCGACCAATTTCTAACCATAGTTAAATAATATTGATGGGTAATCTTGCCCTTTTTCTTGAAATGATATTCTCAAATATTTCATTTTTAAACAATTTTCCAAGACGCCGGCTTGAAGTCAGCAGTTTTTTTTACTGCTTGCTAAAGAAGAAAACGAACAGCCCTTGTTTATTAAGAGAGGGTACAACATTCAGTTTCTTTCTGGCAAACCGTTCCAAGCTACCATATGAGAGGCAATATTTTCTCATTGAGAACAAAATAATAAATATTCAATGTTATCTTGTTTCTTAAACATAAATTATCTCACCACAGAATTTGTTTTGTCTGGCTTATCCAAAAACATCTTGAAGTCCATAACTTGAGAGGAAATGCCTGGCATGTAGGGTAGTAGGCTAAAAAGTATGGAAATGAAGCCATCTAAACTATGGTAACACGTCTGTAGTCATGGAAGGCTATGGCTTGTATTCTTGAATTGCACTATAGATTTCACTATAGATTAAGTCATTTTTAAAACATTACTTACTTACACTTGATAAGCAGGCATTGTAATAGTTGCAATTGCTTGTATATGCTAACACATATTCTATAAAAAGTAGAGTATGATCACTAATCACGAAAGAATGGGCAATGATTATAGCAGAATGGACACAAGATATATTAGCAACCTCAAAGGAACAAACTCTGAATATGCCCCAGATCACCAAGCTGTCAGTAAATAAACCACGGACCACCATGGATGGAGCAGTGCAAATAGTCCATCAGTGATATACCCTTTGATAAACTATGTTGCCCCTGTGGAGCAGAGCCTAGATGCTGCTAGACTCTTTAAGGAATATGCACTGCAATAACTACAGGTCTTAAAGGGAGTGTAGACAATATCACTAAGCAAAAACAGAATGTACAGTCCATGTCCATGCCGTTAGAAGTTCATTTGCTAGCAAGGTGTGAGTTATCAAACATACAGGATGCTTAAGGCCCATTTACACGTAACGATTGTTACCCAAAATTCAACGAAATATGGTGGTCACATGAAGACTGGGGATGATTCACTGTTAGGATAAGTTGATAGTAAAATCTACTTGACTACATTGTCTATACCCAAGCAAAGTATAATATATATATATATATATATATATATATATATATATATATATATATATATATTCGATATATGTTGGCAGTACACAGAATGGCCCACAGAGGGCATGAAATCACCTCCAGACACAGTCCTGCAAAGGGGGAAGTGGCTGCTGACGCAGCTACTGTAGCTGCAAGCCTAAGGTCTGAAGTGGACCAGACAGTGTCTGTCGCGAGTTTGACAGGGGAGGATGCCCCCTAGATGTCCTGGTTGGGTATAGGGACAAAGACACTGGGTTGTCAACCCAGTGTGTTGATGCTGTAAACAATTGCTGTGTGCATTAAAGCTGGCGAACGCTGGAGAGTTACAGAAATCTAGTTGTCCAGTGTCTCGGTAATAGTGTTTCCAACCATCTTGGGAAAGAGGATGGCGATCGTATTGAGTGTCCAATCCCCAAGTTACCACTATATATATATATATATAGTGGTAACTTGGGGATTGGACACTCAATACGATCGCCATCCTCTTTCCCAAGATGGTTGGAAACACTATTACCGAGACACTGGACAACTAGATTTCTGTAACTCTCCAGCATATATATATGCGTGTGTGTATATATATGTGTATATATATATATATGTGTGTATATATATATATATATATATATATATATATATATATATATATATATATATATATATATATATATATATATATGTATATGTGTGTGTGTGTATATATATATATATATAAATTATAGAGGTTACTTTGTGACTATATATATATATATATATATATATATATATATATATATATATATATATATAGTCACAAAGTAACCTCTATCAGATATTCCAGGTGCCTCAGGCTTTGCCATTTAGAAAGTGATCTCATATTATGACTACAGTTAACCCCTAAGATTTTGGAATAAATGTATGTCTAAACTCATCAGCTACGGAAAGCTTAAAACCACCCTAGGAAATAGTCACCATGTGCTTACTTAGGGAGATGTATATGTAAGAAATCCTAGGCTTTAAATAAAGGGTTCCAAATTATAATAAACTACTAAGTCTTATTATTTGAGCGCTGCTGCCTTTAGACATGGCTCAACTGAAAAGTCTGTGTTAAAGAGATTTTTCACGACAGCTGAATTTAGAGCGTCTAATTTGAGATGAGGTCACCTTAGGTGACTGTAGGGGTTCCAGTTTAGACTTTTGATGATTAAGAAAAAGTAGATTTATTGGTCAGTTATTACATCGCTATAATCAATAGATTTACACCATATATTACAATAGCACAGTCTATTACATTTTTATAGCTATAGCACTGAAGAGGCAGACTTTAAATTCTACTTGTGTGTATTTTGGCAAGTTATCTGTACTAAAAGAAACAGATGGGAGTTGGTTAAAATTTCTTTGTGTGCTATAGATGTAGCAATCTTTAACTTGACGCTTTAAGCACACCTGAACTTTCATGTGACTTTTACATGAGGAGTAGCGCTATTTCTGGTAACCATATGACGTGTATTCTGCAATTATCAACAGTTTTCCCCTCTGGAGGCTGCATCTAATTTTCTGCATCTCTGAGCTGGTTGGTGGAGACTGTTATAATGTCTTCTATACACTGTACATGTTTCAAACAACAGTTTTTGCTCCCCAACTCTCTATAGCACACATAGAGAAATAGCAGCAGCATAGCGGACACTAGAACAGTACTGCTTAGTCTATATGTGATTTCAATAGCTGTAAGTCATTTACCAGTTAGCTGCTGCAGCCACCTCTGTGTGAGTCTCTCCTCTTTTTTCTTTTCCCTCCTCCTCTCTCCTTAGACTTCTGTAGGCAGGATGAGTCATCACTAGAGATGAGTGAACGTGCTCATTTAGGACAATTACTCGATCAAGCATCGCTTTTTTCGAGTAACTGCCTACTCGGGCGAAAAGATTCGGGGGGCGGCGGGGTGGAGTGGGGGATAGCAGGGGGAACAGGGGGGAGCGCTCTCTCTTTCCCACCCCCACTCCCCACCGCAATCCCCCACTCACCCCCGGCGCCCCCCCCCCGAATCTTTTCGCCCGATTCGGCAGTTACTTGAAAAAAGCGATGCTCGATCGAGTAATTGCTCTAAACGAGCACGTTCACTCATCTCTAGTCATCACCATCCTCCACTTCCTGTGTTCCACCTTATTATCTATGTTGCTAGAGAAGGACTTCACTTGAAAACAGGCAGTGGACAGCAAATTAAAAAGAAAATAGACCCCCTAGTGGCCAGGGTATTAGACGGATTTTTCATCACAAAAAAACATCATTTTAGATAAAGTGATTTGTACTTTTGCTAGCTATAGAAATGGCTTAATCACATAAGCGCAAGTTGTCTCAAAGTGCAGTGAGTATTTAATGTGTTAAATATACGGATCTGGCATTCTCTAATTTGACACTTAATACAACAAAAGCCACTGAAAAGGTCAAGGTAAAGTTTGTTGCAATTAGTGTGTTACATGTCCACTTACAGTTTGCTACATCTGTACTTCTATTGATATACCTACATGGCTAAAGGTATGTGCGAAGTGCTTCTTATTAGTGCGTTTAGTTATTGCAGTTACATCTATTGATGACAGTTACACAATCTCTATGGACAAACAATAGTCAGATGAACAAGTGGAAATGAAGAGCAAAATTTGTTTCGATGCCCTGATAAATCTTCCTTTTTCCAGGGCCAACTTTTCAGACCTTTTCCTGTGTCAGTGTGATCGTTCTCCAGTCCATAAAAACGTATTCTCTAACTGGCGCTCTCATAGCTCCAACCTCAATCCCTTCCAACATCTTTGGGATGAACTGCAATGCCAACTTCGATTCGCCTGAATCCCCAACCTCAATCATGTAGTTAGAGTTGACTAATACTAAGCCTACACCCATTTTCCAGGATATAGTGAAAAGTTATGGTTAGCAAAGTGGGGCAGCAAAAAATGTGAGCGGAATTACTGATTTTGTGGTGTATTTGCAGTGGATTTGAGCTTCAGATTTCAGTGCGAAATTTCACATGTCATTGCCATTTATGATGAAATTCCACATCTAAAATCTGTGTGGAAATTCAAACCATGTATATTTTGCTGATTTTTCCACCTCCCATAGGAATACGTAGTATAAATTAACACAGGGGATTTTTTCACTCCGAAAATTACGCCAAATGTGGATCCGCCCTTGCAACAGTACAGTGAGGAACAGCTACATATTAAAGAACCAAGTGTCAATAAGCCAATATGAATGTGATGCCTGGCTTCTACTTTTGACCATGTACAGTATGTATATTACATCTAAGACCAAAAATATGATATATATAAATACAGCATATGTAACTTTATGAGTCTACCAGTCATTTAAGATGTCAGATGTTTTGATCAGGGTGGTAAAGGTACTCAGATCCCCACTAATCATTAGGATTACTTGGCTGAGCGCTGTACTTCTTTAGTTCCAATCCCACTTTTCCAGATCTTTCCAGAGAGACATACTTAGCCTTCTACAGGCGTTGTACTTTCTATAGCCCTTGCAAGGCTCTATTTGGGCCAGCTATCTCTATTGATCAAAACAATCTGCCTTTTTTTTTTTTTTTTTTACCAGGTCCACTTTAACGTATTTTCTTTTTTTTTTTTTTACAGATTTATCTATGTAATAGGGGTGCAAACATATTTTATGGTATGAGTCGTAAAGATTACGTTTCTACAAACGACTATCAGCCAATGAGTTATTGTCTTGGCAGGGAGGTTTATATTGCTCATAATATTCCGTGAAGCCTCATTTATATTATAGCTTTGTAAAAAATATTATTTTTGCTGTTTCACTATAATATAGCGTTTCAGAATGAGAAACTTCAGCTCATGAGCAAAACTGACACTACTATGGCTTGGACTTTCATGTATAGGTTATTAGGAGAAGGTCACGGGAGTATATCACATGAGTGCTAGTCATGAAGTTAGACGGATGACCACTTAGCTGTATAGACCAAAAGTGGGCTGTGCTTTTACAGTAGAGCTTGCCAGTGGCAACTTTATTAGAGACATTATATTACTTGTAGTAAATACCTTTAATTATCATTAGTTGATCAAAAATAGAATTTTTACTCATTTAACACATATGTTGAATCCAACGGAGATGGCTTTGGAATATACCTTGACGTCCATTAAGACTCATAGAGCAATTATGCAGAAGGTTGGTGCCATATAAATGTTCTGGGCAATGGTTGCCCCTTTGGTAACAGGCAGAGGACCACTGCTCTGAATGCTACTTTGTACTTAGACGGATTGTTACTTCCTTTCCCCCATCTAGGGGAAGCTTAACACAAATGCAAATGTTAGACTTCAAAAATGAAAATGTAGTATGAAGAGACAGAGCTCTACTTTTACATATATTTTGCATATACAGTATATTTATTTACCAGCAAGATGGCCTAAAGAAATGTTTATAAGAGTAAATTATCTTTCATCAATTATAATGATAATTAAAATTATTATCATTATACACAAAAAAGCAATACAACGCAATTATGAGATCACAGCTTGGAAGTCCGTCTTCATAAGGCATTGGGAACCACCCATGATGATGTTATGTATCAGTGTGAAATGCGTGCCAAGCCCAGCAGTGTGACCTTTTGTAACTGACAGATGCTAATGTTGCCAATGTTGAGTTGTGCAAGTTCTGGTCAAGGTTTTTAGGCACAGCATCCAGTGTGCCGATTACCACTGGGACCACCACTGCCAGTTTGTGCCAGAGACGCTGGATTTCAACCTTCAAATCTTCATATTTGGTCAATTGCTGTTGTTGTTTTTCATTGACCCTGGCATCACTGGGTATAGCGATGTCAACAAGCCAAACCCTTTTCTTTTCAATGATGGTCAAGTCCAGTATGTTATGGCCCAAGACTTCGTATATGGAAATCCCACAGTATTTTTACTGCTTTATTTTAAACACTTTTTCAGGACTATGACCCCACCAGTTGTTCTTTATGGGTTGATGGTAGTTTTTGAAGAGGTTGCAATGAATGCCATCGAATGGTGTCTTTGTTTGCACTCAATCTGCACATTTCTTTTTGCTGAGTAGGTTGTTGATTGTTTCATTGGTTTCTTTATGGAGTTGGCATTTAGCATCCATTATGTATTTTTCACTGGGGCTTTTATTACATTAGTCCTGATTGCCTGTTCTTGTGCATCTAAAATCAGTCTTTATGTTTATTTTTTCGGAATTCTCGATTTAACAATAGCCAGGTCTAAACTGTAAAATTTAGGAGTCAAATGAACGTTTTAGTCGCCAAATTTAAATACATATATAATTATTATGCAATAACATATTACTTACATAGACAGACAGTCAGCTTAGAAACAGACAATATAAGAGAAGAGTGGATAAAGTCTTTGAAACTCTGTAAGGACAGCATAAGTATTTGGTAGCGGGTAATCTAACAGACGTGCCCAGCATCTAGAGACACATCTTCAAATTCAAAAACTTTTCTTCATTACCGCTGTGAGACGGGTGGGAACAGTTACAAATGGCGACAAGACAGAAACATCTTGTTGACATTTCCAATGTCTTGGCATTTTGGCAGTCATCAAGAGCCTGATAGACTCCATTGACTATAATGGGTCCATCAGGTTTTCATCATGGTGTCCAATATTTTCCAGAAAAAAAGTGCTGCATGCTGCACAATTTTCTTCTACCAAGTCTGCAGTGAAGTCTGTGATGGAGGCTCCTAAGAGCGCATTCACACATGGTGGATTTTGGTACAGATCCACACCAAAATCCACAGCATGTTTCATATTTTGAATTTTGGTGTGGATCTGCACCAAATTCTGTACCATTTGTTGTAGATTTTGATGCGGATTTGCATCAGATTTCACTCTTTCAGTTGAAGGGGTGAAGTTTGCTGCAGATCCACACCAAAATCCTCGACCATGGTGCACAATTTGACTCAGATTTTGGTGTGGATTTTTCAATGAGGAAAATCTGCGCCAAATCCGCTACATGTGAATGAATAATGAACTACGGATAAAAGGTGGACTGCAATGTACTTGTTGGTGGGGGATGGGGTCACTCAGCAATGCAGAAGCAAGCTATGTGTTAAAATCACGTTCAGTGTGTGGGTGTATATGTGCACATATATTGTGTGTATGAATCTATATGTAATACATATGTTGTGTGTGTGCATATATCAATATACACACCTGCACACACACACATACTGAAACTCATTTTAGCACACAGTGGGACTTATTTGCTATTCAAAATGCTACAGTTTTCTGGTACAAATTACTCCAGAAAACTGTTGTACCAGCTTGCGCCACATTTATCATATGTTTTATACACTTTTGGACAGTTTTACAAACTTGTCCAAAAAGAGGCATGGCCTAAGTTGCACCAAAAACTGATGAAAAATTTTGGCACAATTTTTGGTATAAACTAAGCCAACTAATAGGTGGTCTAAACTTAGACCAGAAAGTCTTAAATTATGACCGATTTATTATTCTCTCTGACTTGTAGACAGTATTAGTAAATAAGCCGCAGTTTATCTCTGTATTGTGTAGGAGTCCCACCCTTCACTGACCCATATGTTACAAGATGTCCAGCCACTTGCCCCCCCCCCCCCCATTCTTCACAACTGCGCAGTGGTTGATGCTCCGCCACTGTGTGCCTGTATGTAGCTTGCTCTGGCAGGGCCAGATTGGGATGCCCCATCATTATGAACCTCATCTGTCTTTCCTGTGTGTCACTTCTTACCTGGCTGGTGTTTATGTTAAGCAGGAGGTTGGTCCAGCAGACGCATGGCGTGCTATGAACGTCTGTTAGACACTCCTAAAGTTACTGTTGCGATAAAACGGTGGTGGGGGTAGTCGCAGATTGCTATTGGCGAACATTTTGTTTGCCGATTGGAGCTCTAAATAATAATAATAACAATAATAATAAATGTGTTAATATTCTATTTAATGCATGTTTGACCCTATAGAGTGCAAGGCAAGAGGAGGGGAAAACTCATGCATGTGTAGGGCCCTAAATCAGCGTTTCTAACTCTAGTCCTCAAGTACCTCCAAGGAAGTCATGAGGATATCCTATAGAAAGAACACCTGAGGCACCAACAATAATGACAACACCTGTGCAATACGAAGAAAATCCTGGAAACATGACAAAACATGACCTGCTGAGAGTACCTGAGGACTGGAGAAACATGACAGTGTATGATGCCTGCTGTAAGAGAAGGGGGACATAGACTTATCTATAAGGGAGATGTATTATATGATGCAAGATATCTTCATAGGTAGTCAAGTGTTTTTTGCTGAACACAGTTCCTGCCTCTCTCAGTAGAAGTACTGCCGCTGTCATATACCTCCTACGCTGGTTTTTAATCAGCATCCTTAAAGCGAACACCGCTGCTAATATGTAGTTTGTGGTGGACTGTTTGTTGTTGACTATATTTGTATATAAAAAGTGAAATGCACTTTTTCTGAAATTGGTGAGCAGCACCAAATACAAGTCTTCGTCATCACTTCGCCCACTCGACTTCCTTCCTGAGACCTAAATTTACCGTTTGGAGAGTTCAGTAACAGATTAACAACAAGCAGTCTTTCACTGTGAATGCCATTCAGTGGTCACACAACGTTCTATTCTTACCAACACTCATTGTCAGGATTCCTCATATGTCAGAGGCGATCAAGACAACCTATAAAAAGGCCAGCAAAGATACATTTGGGGACCTTTCACATGGGATGGAATAACGCCACAAGAAACGGCCAAATCTGCAGGTCTAACTGCAGGTTTTGATGTGGAATAGAAGGCAGCTTTTAAGCCATTTTCAAGTCCACATCAAAATCCGTAAGTAGCCTCAGATTTTGCTGATGATTTCACAGCAGCTTGTTGTGTGACCTATACCACATCGTGTGAAAGCCCTTTTACTACTTTTAGTCACAACAACATACATTTGCAATAAATAAATAGTATAGTAAAAAGTATATTAATACTCTTTTCAGGTGCACCCTGTTTCTCCTGTCTTATATTAATTTTTGCCCTAGGCGCTAGGTCTTATTTTTGGTGATGTCTTATTTTACTTACCTAGCAGGCTCAGTTCAGGTCCCTCCTGCTGCTCTCCAGAGCTCCAACGAGCTTCTTACAGTTCTCGATCGCTCACAGAAAATCACTTCCTGGTCACAGGATTCATAAATCCCAACTTCAGGAGGCGATCACTTTGATTGGCCAAGCAGCGCTCGAGAACCAATCAATGCCTCGGCATTGATTGGCTAATTTTTATATCCCATCTCCACAGCGTGATGTCTGTGATTGGTTCTTTGACCTCTGCTTAACCAATCAATACAGTGCTCAATGAACCAATCACAGCCATTGCATTGGTTCATCGAGCGGTGCATTGATTGGGTGAGCAGCGCTCAAGAACCAATTAGAGCCATCGCTTCCAAGAGATGGCATTTATGCATCCCGTAACCAGGAAGTTATCTTCTGTGGCCCGAGGACTTCAAGAAGCGCGTTGGAGCTCCGGGGAGCAGTAAGAGGGACCTGGACCAAGCCTTCTAGGTAACGCATTCCTTTTTTTAACGTAATGCAGCTAGGGCTTATTTTTGGGGTAGGGCTTTAATTTAAAGCCTTCCTGAAAATCAGGTATGGTTTGTTTTCAGGGTAGGTCTTATTTTCAGGAAAACAAAGATTTTCCCATTGTTTTAGTGGATCACTGCATTTAGATAACCACCAAGGGCACTGTTCCATCGGAGTCTATTTTCTCCTAGCATTCAAAGTTTCAGTAACAGTATAAGTGAACATTTACAAGTTGAATCAAGGATCTGTGTGTAGGAAATCCAGAAATGGGAATAAGTCTTTGCATTTTTTACTAGCTTAATGTGAATATCCGTCTTTGGACACCTTTCATCTGAAGGTGTACATTTCTATAGATATATATCTTTTTTAGCTACTGAATCTTTTTTGCTGATGTGTAGCTCCATATCCTTTGTATAGTCAGTGTTAAATAACATATTTCTGGTTGTCTGCATATTAGTTTACATTGAATCTAATAATAATACAGTATAGCGTAAGCTAATGAGGTCCCACTATTGGAAGCTACAAGCTGCAAGACTTTTATCATTTACGGTAATCCTATGACTGTGAAGTAGGGGATTTGGTACAGTGTATCTGGAAAAACAGAGCTCTGGCCACTATAAAGCTACACAGGTATATAAATATAAGTACCTGAAAAAACATATGTTAAAAGCTTGATATTGATACATGCTACATTTTACTTGAGTCCATTGGCTATCATATTCCGTCAGTGAACCATCGGCAAATCTGAACCAAATGTTGAAGTGCCAGCAGTTCCTGGAATGGCTTCTAACAGACTCAGTCTCTTGTTTTCCCTCTTCTAAACTTGTAGTTTTATTATTGATTATTATAACATTTATATTTTAAAAACACACACAGCTCTTTAATTTTCTTTGTTTTTCCAAGTTTTAGTGGTATTATTGTAACAAGGTGGTATATACCAAGATATGTTTTTGTGCATACTCCGCTAGTAGACACTGTGGATGTATACAATAAGGGCTCAATCACACAGGAGCATCAGCACCCGTACACAGGCGCCGATGCGCCCGTGTGACTGAGCCCTTCCTGCAGGAGGAAGACGGCGCCTGTGTACGGGTGCCGATGCGCCCATGTGACTGAGCCCTAAAGGAAATACTTTAGTTCTAGAAGCAGGGTTGTTACTTTGCTTAGAGGCGTATTCCCATCTCGGGAATCCTATTTCAATGTGTTCGAAATCGCTAAGCAATGGATTCACCCATAAGATGTTTTTTTCCCAAAATGCTCCGTTCTCCAGATATAGTAGCTATTGAATCAATAACCAGAGTTACAAACCACTTCTTCTATGGGAATAAATAACAGAGCACGATGCTAGCTGGTGGCTGCGCCGAAAACTAGTGGTCATGCACTCCAGAGAGCCTGGTCATTAGATTTTCATGAAAGAATCGCGCAAACGCCAGATATCCTCTGCTCCTTAAATGGCAGAGGAATCAATATCTGCAGTATGTGGAGAACGGAGCATTTTGGAAATAAACATCTTCTGGGTGAGCGCATTGGTTTGCGATGTGAAACGCTTTGAAATACATTTCCCAAATGGGAGTACACTGTTAAATGTTTTCTATATCATTAACCAAAGTGAACATTCTCAGTCCAGAATTCCTTTTAACACTTCATGGAAGTTAACAAAAGAGATTTATTCCACATCTATATCACACGGACATTTCAGAATGTACTAATTGTAGATAGTCACCAAGAGCTCATCTGCATTTGGCATACTTGCAGCCATAGCTGAATATGGCACATATGTGAGGCAGTAGGTCAGTGTCCATTTGACATTTTTAGTGACACATACTAGTATTGCAGATTTCTCTGTACTTGTTGGAGCTGACTAAGAGCGGTAACGCGTAGGAGCTATGGTATACACACCATGGAAAATGTTTGTATGGATTACGAAATAAAACCTCCATTTTTTTAGAAAGTGATGGAGTTTTATGCATGTGGAACTACCGAGATGAGCCACTGAAAACAATGGAAGAAAACTCCACATCTCCACTGAAATATATTAGGCTGGCTATGGTCATGTAATGGAAACTGGCCTTCTAGATACTGTAGGTATATAGATAGTTCTCTTTATGATAGATATCCATAGTTCAGCCAACTCGGTGGTTAGCTTTAGAGGTAGTCCTCTGAAAGGATACGCTCATTATACATAGGATATGAGGGAACTGGAAATCTATCAGAAAAATCAGCTCTTGGTCTGGGCTGGTCTTCTTAAAGAGATGGTCCTTGGATGAGATTCCACTGCATACCACATTATATATAATATATCCGTTACTCTAACTCCAGCTTCTTCGCAGAAAGTGTTACTGATATTGCAGTTTAATTCCTCTAGCAGTATCCTTCCTGTTGGATGTGTGAGCAGCGGGGCCTTTCTTGTAAATAAAGTGTCAAATATCTAAGGTTATGTATCCTGTTAACACAATATAGATACGGTTTTATATGTTATCCTGAGAACTTGCTCGGATTGGAAGAGCTTATGTTGCCAAAGGGAAATTGCAACACATTGGAAAGTTTTGTTTAAGTGAAGCCCCTCCACCTGTGTCTTAAGGGCCATTTACACAAGACGATCATCGTGCAATATTTGTTCAAATGAACGAAAATGTGCGATAATGGTTACATCTACATGCGCAGCCATCGTGCGCTATACGTTTACCTTTCATTTGTCGCTCACTTGTAATCAGGATAAAAATCATCGCCCGTTCGCTCACTTCTCGCTGTGTCTAAACGCCCCTCCATAGAATGTGAAGCGCTGAGCAAGAAGTGAGCGATCCTCAGTGGTGATCTGCCTGTCTAAGTGTTCTGCACATATGGTGACGTCATCCGTTCGTGCAAATCATTTAGCCGACAATCGTCTTATGTAAAAGGGGTATTAGCTGTATAAGGGTCCTTTAACAAGGGCCAAAATTAATCCGCACGACGCAGAAGGCATTCAACAATAGGATCTGCAGGTCTAACAGCGGATTTTGATGCAGAATTGCAGGCAGGTTTTAAGTCTTTCTCAATTCTGCATCAAAGTCCGCAGGAAGCCTGCAGTTTTTGGTGTGGAATTTACCACAGCTTGCGGTGCGTCGTGCTGCCTGTTCCAACCTGCGGGAAAGGTTCCCAACAGGTCTCGGATGTAGTAAATATGTAGAAGATGTAGTAGAAGACCATTTCTTCTTTATTTTGATTCTTAAATTTTATTGAAATGCTCTGCTTGTTATTTTTTGTACTTCCCTATGATGTGGCCTCTGTATATAGTGAACCCAAGGTACTTAATTAAATCGGTATGAACGGACCTGTTCACTAATCAACAGACTTCACAGCAGGTTCATAATGTTCATTACGCCTGCAAGCGATGCACACAAAGCTTGCACGAATATAATGGATTCATCCACACGAGCGATCGCTGCAAGGAAAAAAAATCATAGTATGTTCTATCTTTTGGTGTTCCCTTGAAACACCTTGTCCATTGTTTTCAATGGGACCTTAAAAGCCATTGTGATGTGCATGCGAGTGCAATTCAATGTTTCCCATAGAAGTCAATGGGAAACACAATCCTAACATACGCGTATGGATTACAATTTCACAGAAACAATGCAATTTTGAAACAAAAGCACTTTGCGTCGCTGTGAAAAAAGACACATTATAGGGCTGAGCTCCTTGGCTCAGTATCGCGCTCGCCAATGTGAAAAAGCCCTAAACTGAGGTACACTCTGTGTCCAGATTTTTATGCGCGCCTCCTACCAGATCCTTGGAAACCTTCTGTAAAGGATCCTGACAACTTAAATTAAAAAACCCTGTGTACTTTATCGGTGCTTTAACGAGCGTATAACCGTACCCTTACATCTATACTGCTTCCACATTGCCCTATAGTTTGAGAAAAGACACCGGTTTACCGTATAAACTATAAAGCGCCATGTTCATTATTTGCCCTGAGACCTTGAAGACGGCCGACACCTTTTCATTTCTTTCTGTTAACATGTCACACAAACCTCCAGCCGCCTGAAAGTTTTTGCACCTATTTATCATATAAGCTTTATTTAATGGGCACCATTTCTTCAAATAACCTTCAACACTGCCTCACTTTTAATCCCATGATGCCTAATGTGTTATACAAACAGCAATAAAGGTATACACAGGCCTACCTGGCGAAATACTTCTTAAAACCCTATTAATGTTTTAAGCTGGTCTCAATAAAGAGGCAACACCTGCAGCCATTTGTTTGGCTCTGTTTCTGAACTAAAGAAACTTTCACATGTGTTTTCTTTCTTCAGTAACTTTTACACTACCCGAAATATTGAGCCTGGACTTCTGAGTGGGGGAAGCAGCCTGAATAGGTTCTTTATACTTTGACATTTCAGGCCCACACCCTCATTTGTTGGCTGGCCCAGCTGAACGGTTTGCTGTGACTAAACTTTATACCATTTTATGCATTTTACAAATGAGAGAACACTAAGCAACTTTAGCATATTTTATTTACATGGCTCTGATCAGAAAGCTTTTCTGTCTGCTGAGACCACAGTTTCTCAAACTTCTTGTCAAGTACTTCTAGAATGCCATATCATGAAGTATTTTTTTTAATCACACAGTACTCTTCGGCTCGCTTCACACCGGTGTATTTGCGAACGCTAAATTTGCACGTCAATATGCAGATAATAGAGTCTATTGGTTTCAATGGGTTCATTCGAATGCAAGTCATTTTCCTACAAATTTTGGTCACGCAATAAAAAAACGCAACGTGCTCTATTTTTCTGCGCATCAAAGTCAACAGGGATGCACAGATGCCCGTGCATTGCACTAGGAGATGGTGAAACACTATGTAATTGCACAGGGAGAAGAACACATCTGGAACTCATTAGATTAATTAGCCATTTCAAGCAGTGGGTCTTAGTTTGCTGCATGCAAATGGACATGCCCTACGGAGGAAAAAAGTACAGTAAAACATGGCGCAAAAAAGCCTGCATTGGCTGCAGTGGGTATATGCGGGACACAGACGCGATGGTACTGGGGGGCAATTTAATATTACATGGCAGCCATTCAGATGAATAGCTGTGTTTGTAATGCATGATGGCTCAAATCCAATAGAACTCCATTCCGGCTCATAGATGGTTCATAGGGCATATGGACGGGAGAGGGGTTGTTTTCATGTCTTGAGAAGGAATAGGTACTACCAATAATTTGAATAAAGAGTTCACTTCTCAGGAGTGCAGAACTCTCTATTAAGCGTCTCAATTAAACATCCATTGCATAGAAGGTCGGCTCTTGATTAAAAAATAGTTCTGTGACCAATATATTTCAAGGCCGCTTTCAGACTAACATATTTTTGCCATCATATTTGCATTCATTGGAATTGGAATCACATGTTTGGTAAATACTAGAGATGAGCGAGCATACTCGCTAAGGGCAATTACTCGATCGAGCATTGCCCTTAGCGAATACCTCCCCGCTCGGAAGAAAAGGTTTGGCTGCCGGCGGCGGGCAGGGAGCAGCAGGGGGGAGCTGAGAGGAACAGAGCGGAGATCTCGCTCTCCCTCTCTCCTCCCCGCTCCCCCCTGCTCACTGCCACAACTCACTGCTCACCCGCGCCGGCAGCCGAACCTTTTCTTCCGAGCGGGGAAATACTCGCTAAGGACAATGCTCGATCGAGTAATTGTCCTTAGCGAGTATGCTCGCTCATCTCTAGTAAATACGGATCCGTATTTGCCCAGTAGGCAATAAAGCAAATACGGAGGCAAATAAGAGATCAAACACTGATAACATACAGTTGCAATGTCATCCATAACACATCCTGTTCCAGACGTGTTACAATATGTTCAACTGGCCGAAGTCTGGATATCAATTGCATTCTCCAGCTTGGCACAATGACTGTAGCCATGCTAATCTAAATAAGCCAATTGCAGAAGGTAACATTATTAATCATTTTTACTTTGCTTTACCTTTTAATTCTTAAAAAATAGTATCTTTTTACCCTGATCAATCTCACTTAGCGAAGGCGATTCTGTGAGAAGTACACCTATAATGTTTTCATTTCTCTTTTTGTGGTAACTTGTTCATTATCCCAACATGCTTCAGGTCATTTACAACCACAGAAGTGTTTAGGTAATTGGGGATCTTGGAGTAAACTTACATTTAGATCGATATGTGGTGTCATCTGAGAACATAGTATTAATCAAAACTGACAGAAATTGAGGCACATAATAGGATGATGTCTCCATTCTGAATTGTAATTAAATAAAAAATGGAAATCTTATAGCAGGATATAGATGCGGTTGAGTTCAGTCATCTATATTGTTTCATGTAGTGTAATTGATCCCTTTAAAATAAGGGTGCAGAAGGAGTACATACATATAGACTTATGTCTGTAATTGAATAGGGTAGAAGGTGGCTCAAGCTGAAAGATAGAATATGATATAACATTGAGTTATCAGACAGGGTGTATTTACTGTCTAAATGCAGTCATTAAAGGGGTATTACGGGTAGTTGAGGAAATTTCAAAATTTCACGCATCCACTAGACAGGTGAAAACTGATAGATTAGTGGGGGTCTGACCACTGGGACCTCCTCGGATCAGAGAATGGGGGTCCTGTTTCCCCTTCCTCACTTTCTGGTTTATTTTCCCACAGCAATGAACGGAAGGCAGGTTGTGCAAGCGCACAGGTGCTCTGTTCAGTGTTAATAGGACTGCTGGAGACAGCCAAGCACTGTATTCTATCTCCCATTGATAATGAATGGAGCGGCAGTACGCTGGTGTGCCCTGTGCGCTCTATTCATTGCTGTGGGAAATTAAACCAGTAAGTGAGGATGACGAGGAAATGGGACCCTCATTCTCAAATCGGTGGAGGTCTCAGTGGTTGGATTCAACCAATCTATTAGTTTTCACCCATTCAGTAAATGGATGAAAACTTGAAATTTCCTTAACTAAGTAGAATACTTCCTTAACGCTCATTGTCTTGAACCTCTCAACCCATCTTTATGGGGTCTCTATAAATAGGAAAACAGCGTATCTCTAACCTGTATAACACTATGTAAAATGTTACTATTCTCAAATATGGTTTTGGATACAGAGCATTGGATGGCTGAAGTGGCAACGTTCCTTTACACAATAATCTATGTCACGGCGTACACCATATTGAACCCGTTCTCTTACAATAGCAGCGACCCACCTTGCCTGCTGGGCCCCAGTGCAGCTGCACAGGTTGCACATACTGCATGATATGTCCAGCCTTGCCATAGTTAAGAAGCCCTTTCTTATTTTATGATATGTGAAATTGACCTTTGTGGCAAATTTTGTTGATACAACACTTATCACTATCTACTAATTCAAACATTTAATGCTTCATATATGTCATTAGTGGAGATGAGCGAGCATGCTCGGTTAAGGCAATTACTTGAGCGAGCATCGCTTTTTTTGAGTAACTGCCTACTCATCTGAAAAGATTCGGGAGGCAGTGGGGGTGAGCAGGGGGTTGCGGGGGGGAGAGAGAGATATCTCTCTCACTCTCCTCCCCCCCCCCCCCCCCCGCCGCCCCCAAATCTTTTCAGACGAGTAGGCAGTTACTCGAAAAAAGCGATGCTCGCTCTCGTAATTGCCTTAACCGAGCATGCTCGCTCATGTCTAGTCATTAGCATTATTGCAGATCCCCTTGACAAGCCAGAACCCAAACAACAGGTAGGTAATCTTGGTTTTAGGGGCCGTTATTGAGCCCTAGGTACAAAAGGGTAAAATTCTGGCGCAGGTCAGATGTAGACTAATTCTGTTGGACATAACCAAACCAAAGTTAATGATGGTGACATCTCATGAGTTGGATTCCAAGTAGATGTTGGTAAAGTCTCCTTTGTAACACCTATCCGCTTATTCCTTTACACAAATGAAGCAACAATATTTTGCCCAATGGCATACTTCATGTTAGTCTAAGTGACTGACCTCATTATTTAGCCAACTCTGTGAGTGGATGTTAGACTTTGCTGGTTTACAATGGAGTTCAGCTAATCTGTGAGTACACAAACTATATGGTACAGTTCCATCAACAGCCCTTTCTCTTACACTTCACAGGGATTTACCGGTCATAGAACAGAATCTATTTTTATTTTTTTCTTGCAGTTTTTCGGTTACTCTTAAAATTAGTAATTCCTAGATCTACATTGGACATTAAATGCATTTGTTATACAAAGGAACTGTTTACAACTTATAAAGCGATGTTAAAAATGTGTATCTACATCGTGGGTCACATTTTTGAAAGCTTTTATGCTACTTTGTGGCGTGAAGAAGTTGCAAATTTTTGCGTAAACAGCTATTTGTGCAAAAGTTTGCAACATTTTAGCTTTCTGCCCTGAAAAACAGATTTATGTATAATTTACACCAGAAACTAGTGTAAATATTGCCAAAAATGTTCACCAGGTCAGACCTGCCTAGATTTCTGTGAAGGTGCACGAATTGCTGAGTATGCGCTGAACACATACAGAGGCCTGTGCCTCTTCATATATTCAGCTTGCAGGGCGCCATGGAAAATTACACTAAGGCCAGTTTTGCAAATACCAGTAAATTTCCACCTATTGTATTTTCATTTGCTCTGCAGTTAAATGTAAGCTCTTTCTCACTATGGCTTATGGGAAGATGGAACAATGCCTCTACAGCGCCACCTTTTGGAAGGCAGCATTCCTGCAAGTCAATTTCAGACCTTTTAACAAGCCTTATAGCAATGACTCGGAATTATGAGCCAAAGCCAACCATGTACAGATAGTTGTTTCAGGGTGATTGCCACTCATCGGTGTGCGGTAGGTTTCTGGCTTGGCTAGTGAGAGGTCTATAGACTTGGGTCAGGAAGGGTATCATTTCTCCTTAGGAGGAGCAGCTAGAAGGTATGTGAGGAGACACGGCGCTGTGCAACACAGCGGGAGCAAGGAGAGGTGAATATATTCCTGTTACTTATTTTACTGCGTGGGAAAGCGTTATAGACCTATAATATGATATCATATCAAAATAAACTTCAGAGACAAGGGAGAGTTTCAAATATCATAAAAAGAAATGTACTGACCTATTAATTTTGTTTTGACATATGTTTGATCAGTAAGGAGCCCCATGTGTTAAGGCAAGTAGGTTAAGGATCTGAAGGTTGTGGGTTCAATCCCCGCTTGGTTCAGGTAGCCGGCTCAAGGTTGACTCAGCCTTTTATCCTTCTGAGGTCGGTAAAATGAGTACCCAGCTTGCTGGGGGGTAAAAGATGACTGGGGAAGGCAATGGCAAACCACTCAGCAAAAACAGTCTGCCAAGAAAATCTCATGATTTGATGTCACCCTAGGAGTCAGTCGTGACTTGGTTCTTTACCTTACCTGAGCAATAAGAGTTTTACACCTCTAAATTCAATCTCTATATGCTGTATACTGAAATGGGGGAAAGACTACTGGGGTGAGTAATAAATATCCCATCAATTCAAGATATCAAAGCTATATTAGTTGTAGGGTATTAACTATATTTTGGGAAACATGAGATGTGTCTTAGGGTGGACACCCACTGGCTATGCGATAGCTTTGCGATGCGAGAGTGAGTGAAAACGCATGATAATGAAACCAATGATTTTCAATGGTTTCATTTTTATTTGCAATGTTTTCATTGTAATCTCGCATCGCAAAAGAGAATGGGCGATATCGCCCATTGTTTTCAATGCAGCCAGTAGCAACAGCGCTAGCCCCATTGAAAACAATAGGGGGAGCATTGCGCTTCCCTGACACAGCTGTGACAGAAGTCCGTGGTGCTCTCCCATTTCTTTCAAAGGGGCCAGCACTGCTGATGCCCATTGAAACCAGTGGGTTTGCAGCGATGATTTTCGGGGAAGGGCTTGAAATATAAGCCCTTCCCTGAAATTCAAAGCAAGCTGTTAAAAAAAGTAAAAGAAAAAAGATTAACTCACCTTGAAGAGCTGTCTAGTCTTCTTCTCTGTTCTGCAGGCCGGAGGTTGAAAAATCCCCGCCTCCAGAAAGCGCTGCCTCTGATTGGCTGAGCACTGTGGCCAATCAGAGGCAGTGCCCAGCCATCATTGAATGACAGTTGAGTACTGACTCTGATTGCCACTCTTGCATCGCAAAGCAATCGCATAGCAAGTGGGTGTCCACCCTTATGGGTGCTTACATGAGTGGAAAGGGTGCTGGTGTTCACATTTCATTGTGTACAACTAGGGAGGAATATGTAATAGATGTTCCGTAGAGTCATGGAATCTTTTATGTTATTAATAATTTGGTGTCTGCATTTTAAACCTTCTATGCAAATGACTCATTAATATAGAAAATGTATATGCAACTTTTTTTAAATCTTTGATTGCTTCCAAATTTTCTGTCTGTGTTCACCATCTTGGATGTTGTCTTGGTGGGGTGTTATTTTCAATTTTCTGTATATGTTGCTAAAATTGTAATCAGTAGGACTACAAGAAACACATTGATCTGAGAGGTGTAATGTTGGTCAGATATGAGATCCTCTGAGTATCCATGTTTATTTCAATGGGGTTAGGTAAATACTCCATAGCTAAACGCCTTTGTCAGTGCTCATCTTGTAGAGGAAGAAAGGATGGAATATGTTGAAGCCTAATTTGCCTGATCCTTTTTCCCCTGGTGTCTAGTGTCAGAGGACTGTCAGGTTCTACCATGTGCATTGGATCCTGCCTACTTTCATCTAATGATTAATGCCTGCTTTGGGCTGTTTTAGAGTCAAGCCATTTAGAGCCACGGGATATAATATTATGATCATTTTAAATTCCTCTAATTTTTTTTGTTTTAGTCCATGGACTACCGTTTAGTCACAGTCCGCCTACTGACATCATAAGCATACATGCTTATTTAACGAGAGGGTTCATCTTTAGACATTGACATTTCGCTGAGAACTTTTTAGAACAATTCATCAGTGGAATACTATGAGCTAGGGCTCCCACTGAAGACCCCTAAGCTGAAAGTGGGGGCAGAGCTCGGAAGCCCACAAGCCACCTTCATTCTAGTAATACGTCATAGTTCAAGAACCAATAAAAGAAGATTCCAGACAGCATCAAATAGGTGCAGTTAAAACTCAAACATGATGGTTGAGGGACTTTATTGCACGCAGCCCAAAGATAGCAGAAACGTTTCAACCCACAATGCAGACGGATCTTTGTTAAGCTTGACAAAGACCCATCTGCATTGTGGGTTGGAACGTTGCTGCTATTTTTGGGCTGCATGCAATAAAGTCCCTCAACCATCATGTTTGAGTTTTAGCTGCACCTATTTGATGCTGCCTAGGAATCTTCTTCTTCTATTGGAAATTTGTGGATCATAGTCCCTGTCTGTACAGAGACATGCATCACTGAACCCCCCCCCCCCCCCCCGATAATTTGGTTGAGAGAGTGCTGCTGGAATTATCTCTTCTTTGCATTTGGTCAGATCAAGAACCAGTTTCATCTCTTGAGATGTCTCAATGACAGCCTTCAGTTTAAAGGGATTTTCCCACGAATAAACATAGATTATTCAAAATGCAACAATTATTTCATTTGGAGTCGTTTAAAAAAATGCTCCAGCATCTAAATATTGATGTTACATACTTTTTATGGTACCCCCCCCCCCCCGGTGTTTTACTGATTACCTTTACAAATGTCCACTTAATAAGTAGTCACATCTGTTTGGTCAGACCACCCATATCTTCTATTACGTGTGTGCTGGAGTGATTCCTAATATTGTGCCAGCCAATAAGAAGCAGTGTACTAGAAATGGCTTCTTCTCACTGGTACTGAGAAGTTGGAGAAGGCACTAAACTCCAGATGCAGATGACTCATCCCACCAGGAATCTCTACATATACCCAGTGGAGCCGAGAAGGAAGCAAGACTGAGCATGTGCGACCACCTCAGTGCATTTACTGAGGTGGTCACAGAAGGGCTATTCAATGGAAACAGCAGGTTGTGCTATTCCAGCATTATATCTGGCAATATAAGCAATTTTTAACAAGTATAAATGCAAAAAAATGTTTGCAGTTAACCATGAACAGTATTCTTTATGAGAGGGAAACATGGAACAACTCTAATTAGAGTTACAGTTATGTCAGTCAGTGAAAGGGTAGTTGAAATTCAATGCAGGAATGTAGTATTCAACACATGATGCAAAGTAGAGCCGTGCCATGAACTTTTTTTGTTGTTGAATGTAAACATGGTGGAGAGAGGCCTCAGCTTTAATATGGGACATGTTGGTTCCGTTATGCCTTGGCCTCTACCACTTACACCAGATCTACAAATCTACTCAGTCCCACATATCTGCTACTGTTCAGTGTCCAATTGCAGCTCTATTACTTATATTCTTTCCATTTATTCACTTGTGTAGCAGGACCACTAGAACAAGCTGAGTCCATTCTGCATTGTGGACAGAATCCAGATTTGCTTGATCATTGAAAGCCAGCTGATTACATCACGCTGTAACCGTAATACTGACTAACAGCACAGAAATGTTAATGTGTGACATAAGGGGGGCGCAGGAGAAATGTCTTTCTTTAACAAAGAAAGTTGAGTAGAGACTCAGTCAACACTGCCTCACAACGCTGACATTTAACATTAGTCTGACCTTCCTGTAACATGCATCTCAGGCTCGTAATTGCCGAGTTGTGGAAACACTGATTGCATACACTTCTACTGACATCTACACTGAGAACCAGGCCTTCTTATATTACTCAACTGTTTTAGAACATTTCCACAGTTGTGTTCTTTTATGATCTACTATTTTAACCTATGAGCTATCAGCCGAAGAGATAGCTTCTATGGTGATAGTTTGCAAGTACGGTAATGTGAAAGGAAGTTGCAGATGTGTGGAGAACAGCATCTGATCTTTAGTAGAAGACGCTGATAAGTGTGATTATGTTAGTGAGGCCAAGGCTGCTTGTAAGGCCTCGCAGTGGATCTCGTAAAATACTTCTTTGTATATGTTTAGCACAGTCTTAGTGAAGTTTATGCTTGCAGGAGTAGATCCTAATGTGTTGAGGTGTCTAGGGATATCTTGATACACAGCAGATTTGTTGCTGAAATATCTGTGCCTGAAAATGGGTTCCATATACAGGGGGTGGACAAAAAATATGGAAACAGCATATGAAATGCATGGGATTTTAATCATTAGCACTGAGCTGTCTTTTTGAGCTGTGCTTAGCTGAGAGCTTTCCTGACAAATTTGTGTTTACTTCACCTCTTGCCCTGCTCTCTGTGGTTTTGGGAGCAGCTGGTAAGAGCAACTGAGTGGTTCAAACCCCTGACCAATGGAACCGTGGTGCTCGCGCAAATGTTCACAGCATCTGTGCCATATTACCTCCGCATAAAATCGGTCTCTACATGCCTTATAGAAATATGATTTACGATCCCATATAACTTAAGGCATGCCTGTCGTATGGTGTTTCCATATTTTTGTCCACCCCCTGTATCTTAGTTGGTTGTTCCTGCAGCATGTGCAATGATTTTTGCACAACCCATTTAAATCTATGACACAGTTCCAGAAATGTCTGCAGCAAATCTCCCCACATGTGAGCATGTCCTAAGGCCACATGCACATAGTCACATTGTATTCTAAAGGGGCATTCTGTACCTCTGAACCATCCCCCCTAATTTCATAAGGAGTCATGCAGTAGGTTTTTTTCTTTTAAATTCCGTATCAATCTTACTGGAAGAAAATCGTGGTATGTGCCACAAATAATGATAGTGGACTTAGCAGACGTGGACTATCTCAGCACAACACAGCAGTAATATGAAGCTATTCAAATAATTGTGGCAGGCATATTTTTGCTTATGTCTTATGCCAGGGCAGTCATAGGCTGTGAAATAAGTGAGAGTTACTGTACTGCGTCCAAGTCGGCTTGTAGATTCTACTCTAGTCTTGGGACTGCTTAACTTTCTTGGAGAACTTGCCAAAAGAGAAGGAAAAATGTGTTCTACAATTAAATATTCCCTGCATTATATTTCTCAATGATGCTGCCAGTTTCTCATTAGTGTTGTTTTAATGCACACAAATAAGACGAACAGCTTATTATGCTGTAATACACTTACCAGGGTGTGATTTATTTTGTTTGTGACTAATTTTCTTAATAGTAGGGAGTGAAGTTAAAGGAATTCAATTCCGTGTGAGAATTCATTGTCTGTGCTCTACATACGATTTCGCGGGTCTGAAGAATGTTTAATTTTCATGTGTTTCTATTTGTAAATAGTATCTATTTTATATCTAAAATTGTGGAATACAGCGTGATCGCTTATGCTTTATATTGACCTCACTCTCGGCGTGCAATGAGGTCCCGTGTATTCGATATAATTGTCTTTCTTTTTATGAAAAACATTAGAGATGAGCAAGCGTACTCGCTAAGGCTAACTACTCGAGCGAGTAGTGCCTTAGCCAAGTATCTCCCCGCTCGTCTCTAAAGATTCGGGGGCCGGCGCGGGTGACAGGAGAGTTATGGGAGTGAGCAGGGGGGAGAGAGTGAGAGAGAGATCTCCCCTCCGTTCCTCCCCGCTCTCCCCCGCCGCCGGTAGCCGAATCTTTAGAGACGAGCGGGCAGATACTCAACTAAGGCACTACTCGCTCGAGTAGTTAGCCTTAGCGAGTATACTCGCTCATCTCTAAAAAACATAGCTCAACTACAGATAAACTTAAAGGTGGTCTGGTTCCTTTTTCAAATTTTGTGCTAAAATAACAAATACAGTAGTCCTTACCCATCCGCTGCCTCGGCGATTAAGCATTGCAGTCCCATTAGTCTCCCAGTCTCTGTTGATAGCAGGAATCAGGTAATTGCTGCCTGCCAATCAGAGGCTGCAGCATCACTGCTCGTTCTGCTGGTATCAGCACTCACATCCTGGATGCCATGATGCCAGAAGTTTGGAATGCTGATGTTGCAGCCTCTGATCAGCAGTCACCTGACTTCCGCTGTCAACAGAAACTGGGAGAGCAGCAGGACTGAAACATTGGAGCTGAGGATGGGTAAGTATTATTATATTTGTTGTTTTAGTACATCAGCACCTGCCTTTAAAATTCAAAAAAGGAACCGGACAACCCCTTTAACCCCTTCCTGCTGCACCCATTGTTATTTTTTTTTTATTTTAATTTTTCCAACCTCACTGGCAAAAGATCGTAACTTTTTCATTTTCTGGCAACACGGCTACATGAGGGTTTCTCTTTTTGTGGGGCAAGTTGCGATTTTCATTGGTACTATTTAATGCACCATATAATGTATTGAAAAACTTTCTAAGTAGGGCAAAATGGAAAAAAAACACAATTATACTACCGTATATCAATTTTTTGTGGTGGGAGAGGGGGGAGATTTTTACGGTGTTTCCGGTGTGCCGCAGCATAGCTAAAGGCTCGTGGGCCTGGCTGAGAAAGTTCAGCTTGAGGCCCCTTTCACAACTTCCTTTCATGGCTGCCGAAAAAAAACTTTGCAAAGAACTTTACATTGCATCACTGAGTGTTTTAAATGACCTATCAATGCAGCACTAGCAGCCAGGGATGATACTAGCGGTGCGCCTTAACCCATTTCCCCTATCAAAAAAATTGTATAAGCTTATCCTGCCACTACCCCAATGCCCCTCTCAGTGCTTTTTATTAAGCCCTGTCACTGTAGCCCGTGATCTTGTTTCGGGCAGATATTTCAGGTGACTGTTCGGGTCTCGTATCGAGTATGAAACTTGGCCTCTGTTTGGCTTTTTAAATGTCCCTGTTAGGACTGCCAGCAGCATCTAATGCGTTAACAGCAGAGATCAGAGTCATCCAATCTCTGCTGTTGTCGCTGTGTGTTGGCTGTCAATGACAGCTGACACCCACTGCGCATACAGCAAGCTCAGATTCAGAGTCCGCTATATACAATGACATCCCACATTCACCATACATGTAGGGCAGATAACAAGAAGAGCATAACTGTATTTTCCAAAAACTTTTCACATGTCATATAGACATGTAAACATTCATGATCACTGGGGTTCTTGGTGCTGAGACCACCACTCATCGCTAGAACGAAGCACTCATCCCATCGTTGTCACTGCTCTCTAGCTGCAAACTGGCCCATAGACTTTCTATTGAGCCTGTCTTCAGCTAGTGAACCATGACAGCGCTTGGAAGAGTCTTTCTGCTGCTTTGGTGCCATCAAAACTTTTGACATATCCCTATGACATGTCATCAGTATGTCACTAGTATAACAGCATGTAAATGAGCTCTCCTGGAAAAAGAAAGCGGGCTCTGTAGTGGCTCTTATTGGATAGCAACCCTATAAGCCAGAGTGCGACCCTTTAACAGGCCTTACAGCAGACCAGGAATATAAGTCAAACCTAAGTCTTCTCCATAAGGAAAGGATATCAATCTGCAGACAGCTGTTTTACTTTTTTTGCCCCTTGTCAGTGCACAGCTTGTTCCTGCTTGGCTGGGTGAGATGCCAAGGTTGCGTAGGCAGTCTTTTAGGGCAGGCAATGCTTGCTGAGAAAATCATCATGTAAGGCCGGTCTAACATCTGCATCAGTACCTCCAGTAGGAGGTTCCATCACAAATGCGGCTGAAAATACCCAAGCGCTTTTTGTTCTGTCCAAAAGCTTGGCAACTGGGTGTAAAGCAGACGGACCCCACTGCAGGAAGTAAGTGGGCTCTTAAGTACTATTTATTAGGTGCCAAATTGACGGTCTACACAACTTTATCCCCATAGTCCCATATCTAGAACCTCTTATTCAGCTAACCAGGACCCTACTCTGCAGTGATAAGGGGCAAAAACCTCAAAACAGCTATCGGCAGATTGGTGTCTTTTCCTTATAGAGAAGACTCTAATTTCGCTTATATATCTGGTCATGTTGGAAGGCTCCCCCAGAAGCATTATCTGGTTTATAAGACTCTCCAAGCCAGATTGACAGTCTTTACAAGGAGCAAGTTATTCCCCTTAGTATAGCATCACACGCACTATTGATGCATCTCCATATACCGGGCATGCGCATGGGTTGAAGTGCAGAGCAATTAGCCAGTGATCAACTTCTCTGTTGTCTGTTGCTTACATCAGCAGAAACGTTATGGCCCAGTGAAGAAATACTTGTTATATCTGGCAATGCCAATATGCCCCTGTCATGAATAGAGTGATTGTTAATCAGGCGCATACTGCAATAATGAATGACATTACATTGTGTACTAAACATGATAACATTATAGCCTTCAGTAGTCTGAAAACAGTTGATCCAAATGCGTTCACATTGCAGGACACTCGTATAATTCACTTAGTTGCTGGTGACATCATAAACCACAACCGAATGTTCTTGTATATATTTTATACTTGATTCATTTGAATCTGTTTAGTCTGACAGCAATTTGACCAAACACACAGACATTTATCAAGTGATCCATCAGTAGCAGCAGAAAAGGCAGTAATACATCCAAGTGAATTTTTTTTTGTTTTTTTGCTTTGATTAATAGAAATCCATGGAGCCCTTGGGTCCAAAGCTTCTTCAGCAACATGGCTATTTGCAAATAGATTTTTATAGCACATTAGTGCTGGAGGAGATTCCAAAGAAAATAGCTCTTTTGAATATTAGAACCAGCTGTGACTTTCTTATGCTGATGACTCATAGTTTTTTTTTATTGGGTGGGAGAACGAGGCAAAAGACACACAAAGTCTTATTCAAGACGTTGTTTGTTTTGCAAGGGGTATCCTAGCCACAAGCCAACTTGATCTGACCAAAATGCAACTCGTGTTTATTTAATTTTTTCTCTCCTCTCCTAACAGTTCCAATTATAAAAACAGAGCCCACCGATGACTATGAGTCAGCTCCAACCTGTGGCCCAATGAACCAAGGATTAACTCAACTCTCCAAGCCATACTACAGTCAACAGATCTTGATGCCCTCTGATCCTGGTTCGTGCCTTGTGTCTGGCTTCACGTCCTGTCAGCAGAGAAACACTGTGATGTCATCGTCTCCAAACTCAAGTCCCAAACTCCATGACCTTTCAAGTTACAACAAATGCATCTCGAATCCTGGTCACTCACAGCTAGGACTTCAGCAGCCCACTGGAGGTGTCCCCACCATACAGGAAGTGCCACGGTCTATAGTTGTGCACCCAAGTTCACCCGAACAGTCATCCCACATCATGCTGCAGCCGCAGGTGAGTCTCCATCAGAGCAGTAGCTGTCCCCTTGGTTTTCAACAAACAGTCTATCCCAACAGTCCCTCTTCTCCAGTTCCATCTATTACCCAAGAGCCATCCTATTTGCAGCCCTGCAGTCCAACTCACTCATCAGTAATGGGCCAACAGCAGCACCAACAGCAGAAGGTTCAGAGAAATGAATCTCCAACCACTCAACCTCTGTCACTGCCAGAGTTGCATGAGGACAGTAATCATAATTTGGCCCCTATTCCTGTAACCATCAAGTGTGAGCCTGAGGAATTGGATCAGTTGTACTTGGATGATGGTAAGTGTTCTGCAGCTGTTGAGGCATTCATTCCACTATATTGCTGTATCAGTAAGTTCTTTATTAACCAGATGCTTTCAGGAGCACTCATAAATTAACAGAACTAAGAAATGGTGCAGAAATGTGTCCATTTAGAATTAATAAAAATAAGAAAAGGGAATTGAAAATGTTCCTAATGTAGCATTTCTCATACTGAGTTTTTTAAGTATTAAATGCCATTCGTAACCACAGAGGTAGCTTAACCACCAATTGCTACACAAAAGTAATTGCAACCATATGCTCTTAGCTCATGCAGGTGATTTGATAAAGTCTGAGTAGAAGTACAATAAAATGTCTAGCTATGAATAGTTCAGCTCTCTTATGCAGACACTCCAGTAGCACAAAATGTCACATTAATCTAAAAGGACTGTATTCATCACAGTTATATAGCTGTTTAAGAAAAGCTTTCAGTTTATTAATTGCTTTTATGAAACTAGTGCAAATGAAAGATCTAATTAAGGAAGGTTGTAATATCGAAAATATTAGAAAGAGGCTATACAATGACATGGGCAGGTCTGGGGCAAGGTCATTTCTGTTTCCTGAAAAAGGCAAGTCCCTAAATTTACCTCTTGTGAACTATTTTATTATTCAATTAAGTTGAGTTGATGGATGACAACTACAAACAGCAGCCACTGTAGTTCCCAAATGGGTTGTCACTAGAGATGAGCGAGCATACTCGCTAAGGACAATTGCTCAATCGAGCATTGTCCTTAGCGAGTATCTCCCGGCTCATGAGAAAAGGTTCGGGTGCCGGCGTGGGTGACAGGTGAGTTGCGGCAGTGAGCAGGAGGGAGCGGGGGGAAGAGAGAGAGATCTCCCCTCCGTTCCTCCCCGCTCTCCCCCGCAGCTCCCTGCCCGCCGCCGGCAGCCGAATCTCTGCTCCCGAGCGGGCAGGTACTTGCTGAGGGCAATGCTCAATCGAGCAATTGCCCTTAGTGAGTATGCTCTCTCATCTCTAGTTGTCACACAACCGGTTACAGATTCTTAATGGTGTGCAATGGCGTTGTCAGACAGCGTGGTTAAAACTGCATGAAAAACGACACCCGCAGGTTGGGTTGCGATTTGTTGTGTTTTTTTTTAATCCGGTTGCGGTTCTTTTCTGAATATAGCCTAACCTTGGTTGATAAGTTATGTTAGGTCTCATGCACACTGCCATATTGCAGATCCTTGTTGTGTAATCTGTAATATGCCATGCACAGAAATTTAAAGACTCCTGTTATGCATTAGTACTAAGAGTACCTTATGAATATCTGCCCCCTTCCTAATTAGACATTCCAAGGCCTGCACATGCATGGGAAGAATCACTCTGACACACTGTTCAGCAAAAATGACACTTCTTTATTCTAATCAAGCTGCATGGGGTTTTATAGATAGTATGCATAGTTAATACTTCATAAAGTAAGAATCTGTAGCTGATTGGTTATTGCCCTTATATGGGCCTCTTCCTCCAGGACCTGACGTCATGATCTGTGGTATCTTGGTTGCATTCTTGGACGGAGGCAATATGCTTTATGCCATAATCTTTTTTTTATGCCAGATTTATTTTGAGCTTCCGTTATAAAATCTGATCCACAGAGATATAACAGAAGCTCAAAATAAATCTGTGATTTAAAAAAAGACTATGGCATAATGCATTATCCCCTAAAGGCATTGGTGGTAAGGGAGAATACTGTGGTGAATAGAGGCACCATAGTACGACACACACAGTCCATACATATACATGATGCCAAACTCTATCTTTGGCCAGTTGCAGCTTCTCTCCAATGGTATTAACTGATTCCTGGGGGTTAGAGAAGCCAAGCCTACTGCCTTCCAATTGGAAGATGGTCGTATTGCTTTAAGTACACAGCTGTATACTGGAAATGTAGCATCAATTACATAAAAATAAATCTGAAACTTAATAGAATCATAAAAGATACCACAAAAGAGAACAGCTTAACAATGAATATTTTTTATTTGAAGGCAACCTGTCATGTGCCTTGAGCTCATTGAAGAGGGGCGCCTGAGTGCGGGGGTCTGTTTTTCATTCTCACCTATCTCCCCATTCCCTCACTGTCGGCCTCCCAAAAAAAAGCTTAGTGCGTTGAGCAGACTCCTCTTCATTGTGTGCAAATGTCCATAATGAGAGGATAGTGTGCATGCCCACAAGCAATGAAGAGGAATCCGCTCAATGAGCAGAGGCTTTGGTGGTTGACAGCGAGGGAATAGGGAGTCAGTTGAGTAGAAAAATCAAACCCCTGGACTCCACGGACCGTCTCCGTGAACCTTTATAACTCTAGTTTTAAGGGTTCAAAAGATGTGGCAGGGTCCTTTAAGGTAGAATTGTTTTTTCAAGATCTCTTTTAATACATACCTTTCAAAGGATTCATTTTCACTATGTTGTGTGTTAACTTGGCTGAGATGTGGTTCTTCTGATACCCCATTTTCCCTACTTTTTTGAACCACTAAGGCAGTGTTCTTTAAAATGTGTTACATAGATTTAGATACATATAGTTGTGCAGCCATAACCTGCACAAGGCTGCATTTTAAATTATGTTTTCCACAGCTTGAATATGCTGCTCAAACTGCAGGCATCAAGCTATAGAGCCGGAGGAGCTGAGAAGAATGATATATGGTTTTATGGGGAAAAGTTCTGTAGAACTTGTATTTTATTCATTTATATCTCTGCTCATCCTGACCTGAACAGTCCAATGGGCGGTCCCATCAGTGACTGACAGCTACCCCTGTATGTACAGTCATCCACAGATATCTGTCAATCACTGACAGCTCCGCCCATTGGACTGTTCAGCTCACAATGAGCGAAGATATGTAAATGAATGAAATACAAGTTCTACTGAATCTTTCCCCATACAACTTTATATCCATCTGCTCAGCTCCTCCTGCTCTATAACATGATGACTGAAGTTTTGACATTATGTTCGACCTGGCAGATTCCCTTTAAATCAATCAATTTATGTAAAACAATTGCTTGAAAATCATCTATAGTGCATATATATAACTAAATCCAATGCCTAGAAACTGTTGTTTTTTTTCTCTAGGAGCCAGTTTTAGACTTTATAACTCGTTGAAGGAAAAAAAAAGTTGACCAAGTTGTCAGGCTTTGCTTCTGAAAGATTTATTGTGATATTTTGAAAGGTTAATCTAAAATGTGATTATGTGACCTCACCGAGCTGTAATTTAGCACTCACCACTGTGTATCCCAAGGACCCCAACCCCTCGTATTACTGTGATACATGAGCTATTTACTTTGAATAGGATTAGAATTTACAATTGACTTGTCTCCTTTAACTAATTCATTGTGTCTTGCCTAAGAATTTTTAGACATAGTTAACTGCAGGATTTTGCTGGATGCGGGTATAAAAAACAGGGGGTTGCTTGGGGCTTCACTAACAAGGGGAGCTTTTTACTGTGCAGACGAAAAGAAATTTCCTTATTACCACAGCTGCAAAGCTCAATAAAAATGTCAGACTTGTTCTAATTCTTTATTCCAGTTTGGGATATGATTCTGTAACTCTTACTAATGAATTTTACTAATATAAAACAGGTCAGTGCTTATGTCCAGGAGCATATATGTCTACTCATATAAATGTGTGATCTCAGTTTGAAACATATAGTGACACCTGAAAGTACCTATAAAGCTCAAGAGTGCCCAAACATTAGCTGGGGTCTTTCTGGGCTTTAGCAAAGTTTTAATCAATGGTAAGTACTGCAGTTTATTTCCCTGGCTAAAAATATAATGACGAAGTCCACTGAGTCAAAAACAGGTTTTAGACCCCACGTAGCAAGTATATTTTTAATTAGGGAAATAAATTAATCAGTCGCTACCATGACCCTACATGTCATGTCTGCAGACACCTGGACAGACAAATCCACAGACTTCTTCTTCCTGCTCTCCTCTGAGTATGACACATGCTTTAAAGATGTCATAGAGGGCCCCTTTCTGGGAATCTCTTGGTCTAGTATACCCAGTCCGTTCACGTAGCACATGGTTGGCAATTCGTATGAATGGCAGTAATACTACAGTTCCCATGCAATGGAGACGCTGGACCTCATTCTGTTTAAAAGGAACTTGAACTCTAGTCAATTTATTTTTGTTGACCTAGTGTCTCCAAACTCCTGGCATCAACACTCACATCTTGGGACCATGATGCCAGGAATTGGGGATGGTGAGGATGTGGCCTCTGATTGGCTGCAACAGTCACCTGACTTCCGCTGGGCCATACACCAAGAAGCTGGTGTTGGGGCCATGGGAGCTGCTCAGCTGCACCATGGGGGTTGGTGAGGAAAATTGAGTATGCTCTGTTTTTTTATTTTAGGCTGGGCCCAGCTGTTGGCAGACTTTTCCTGGCAGTGAGAAAATCCCTTTAAGTCTGGGAACACCCCTTTAACTTGACTTTTTCAATAACTTTTTCAACTTTTTGTTCTGCTAAGTGTAAAAGTAAAGTTTGCTGAAATTGTAAAGTCAACAAATTAAGTGTCAAGTTCAATGTTTGCTACATCTGTAAGCTCATCTCCAAGGGTTCCAACAGCTGGATTCCTCATCATCAGCTCATGATTAGTTGGATGTTTGCTGGACACTGGACATTAACTGTGCAATTTAAACATCCCCTTTAATGATAATAACTCTAAACAGAAGTTGTCCAATGATATTTATACGACTATTCGCTTGGGAGTCTAGATGTGAGCTTTCGGTCTACAACAGCTTGCTAATCGAAAGAAATAACTCGGACGTAATGATCATTTTTAAGATAGTACTTAAGGAAATCTACATTGTTGATACTGAATGCATTTCCTTTGGAATATTAGTTTTGGTTTTGTCTTAATTTGTTACCACTAGTCATAATCTGATATACAGAGGTTGCATTATACTGTAACCGTGCCTTTAGATTTTGTATTCACTATTTGTGAAACAATGCTATATTGTTCTCCATCTTTCTGTACCTTTTGTGGAACATGCTAGTCTAGAGTGTTCCCCAATGCTTTGAATCTTACAAGCAGCACTGACCTGGATGAAGTTAAACAGTGACTGCGTGTAAACAGTAGCTCACGTTTCTTATCCTTACGGGATTTTTTAATCATGAGAATGTGTTGTATGTTGAGGTTGACCAGGCTAAAACACATGTTTACAGAGCTGGTCGATTGAGTGCATATGATCTGAGCTTTCAACAATTGTTATAAATGAATATGAGAATATAAAAGAAGACTCATCGACATTAAAGATGAAGTCACTAGTGAGTAAGTGAAAGATGACATTCAGACATTAATTTGAAGAAAGGAGAAAATGTCAACTCAACCTGGCTTGTGTTTCCAATCATAAGGAGTTGTAGAAAATTTAAAGTGAAAGCTAGAACAGCTACATTTCCTGACAAATATTGCTCTGAAAAACTTCGGATTTTATAGATTTTTGAGTCATATACATGATTGGTAATTTATTTATTTTGTTTCATTTCTGAAAAGTTATTTTGTCTGTGTTAGCTGACTATGGAAGCTTACAAAATTGGCAATTTGTCAGTTAGGTAATTTCATAAAATGTCTACAGGGGTGTAAAAAGTAACCAAGCGGCCGATAGTAAGACTTGGAATGCCCCTCACTCTATTAGGACATGCTAGGTTTAAAGATACTAGTTAGAGATGAGCGAGTATACTCACTAAGGCACATTACTCGAGCGAGTAGTGCCTTAGCCGAGTATCTCCCCGCTCGTCTCTAAAGATTCGGGGGCCGGCGCGGGTGACAGGGGAGTTGCGGCGGGGAACAGGGGGGAGAGAGGGAGAGAGAGCTCTCCCCTCCGTTCCTCCCCTCTCTCCCCCGCCGTTCCCCACCCCCCACCGGCCCCGAATCTTTAGAGACGAGCGGGGAGATACTCTGCTAAGGCACTACGCGCTCGAGTAATATGCCTTAGCGAGTATACTCGCTCATCTCTAATACTAATCTGAATGCAACTGAATTTTGGCTCAATTTACACCCAATAGTGTGCATGCCTTACACAGCATTTATTATGTATTATAGACACTTTCCGAAGGTCAACAAGACTGTGGCTTGGCAGATGGGGTTTGACTTTTCGGGACAGAAAGTGGCTTCAGTTAAACAATATTTGTCAAAATTGTGCCAAAATTTTGTCACAAAATAATGGTGCAAATTAATCCAAGCAATACTGTAGGGGTGTAAAGGCAGATAATAGTGTGCACCAAATTTATCATTCAGCATGAGCCACAGTGATAAACTTGATACTCATTTAGACTGACCGGTCTAAGTTTACACTGTCTTTACTATTAGACAGGATTAGGAAATCTACCCCAATGTCCCGCTATTTGGTGCACAAATGTTTTTATATTGAAGTGACTTGGCTACTAATCTGGAACTAAATAGACTGTTGTAAAGGATAAGTACCCTCATTTGACATCTGAAATGTAGGGAATAGAGATGAGTGAGTATACTCGCTAAGGCTAACTACTCAAGCGAGTAGTGCCTTAGCCGAGTATCTCCCCACTCGTCTCTAAAAATTCGGGGGCCAGCGCGGGTGACAGGTGAGTTGCGGGGGGGGGGGGGAGAGAGGGAGAGAGAGATCTCCCCTCCGTTCCTCCCAGCTCTCCCCCGCCCGCCGCCGGCCCCCGAATCTTTAGAGACGAGCGGGGAGATACTCGGCTAAGGCACTACTCGCTCATCTCTAGTAGGGAAGTATGCTTTACAACCAACATTGGGCATTGTTACTTCTTCACTTGAAGTGTCTTGTCTAGAGATGAGCGAACGTACTCGTTTCGGGTGTTTTTGCACTCGAGCACCGCTTTTTCCGAGTAACTGACTACTCGGACGAAACGATTCAGGGGGCAACCCCCCGCTCACCCCCGGCACCCCCCGAATCGTTTCGTCCGAGTAGTCAGTTACTCGGAAAAAGCGGTGCTCGAGTGCAAAAACACCCGAAAAGAGTAGGTTTGCTCATCTCTAGTCTTGTCCCTAGGAACCCCATTAAAACCCACTGCATGGGACTCTGAATTTGGACCATCAGATCAAAGCCTGTGACATTAATCCCTTCACTACTTTAACCACCAAGAAAAAATGTAATTAGCATGAACTATTTTTTTCCATTTTCTGTTGTCTAAAATCTGGGTGCGTCCTGTAGTCAGGAGTGTCTTAGAGAGCGACTAATATGGTAAATCTATATTTATATCAAGACAGAAAAAGTCAAATTTATGGAGACTTTAATAATAGAGCTATTCTACGGCACAGCCAGCTAAAATGACATCACTATGAACGCAACATCACTGTGGGCTAGTCATCGTACCGTGAGTGACCGGTGGGAACGTTTGCAAATCGGTATCTGTTTTGTGCTTCCAGAATCTACATCTTATCTGTAAGGGCTCACACGAGCGTACATCGCCTGCATATTATGCACATATTTTTCACGTGCCCAATGTGCCGTGTTAAAAGCCCATTGATTTCTATTGGGCTACTCACATGAGCGTGAAAAAAACGCATCATGTCTAGAGATGAGCGAGCGTACTCCCTAAGGCAAAGTACTCGAGCAAGTAGTGCCTTATGCGAGTACCTGCCCGCTCGTCTCAAAAGATTCAGGTGTCAGCGGGGGAGAGCGGTGAGTTGCGGGAGTGAGCATGAAGGAGAGAGTGAGAGAGAGATCTCCCCCCCCCGTTCCTCCCCGCTCTCCCCCGACGAGAGAGCGGGCAGGTACTCGCATAAGGCACTACTCGCTCGAGTAGTTTGCCTTAGCGAGTACGTTCGCTCATCTCTAATCATGTCCTACTTTGGTGCATATTACACCCCAACATATACTATAGACATTTAATATGCATGTAATATGCAGGACATATACGCCCTAAGATCATTTTTATTCCCAAGTACCACTTGTTTACTGACAGTGGGGTATAGATGCTTGGATTTCACTGCTCTTTCTGTAAAGAAGCATTTTCACGGATTGAGGTCACATTTGGAAATCGAGTTTATTTCTCTCTACAGAAGCGACAGTTTGTTTATTTTTGTAGCCTTTTTTTCCTACAAGTGCATTTCTACGTCTGTTACACAACATGTGGCGTTAATATGGATTAACTTGCTTTTTGTTTCAGACTGTCAGCGCTATTCGTAGGAAATAACATCACTATTAAGAATGTTTTAAGTTGTAGTTAGGTTTTGGAAAAACATGCCGGAGCTGAGTGCCGTCACTTTCAATTTCACCACATGTTGCCACACGAGACAGCTCTTTTGTAAATGGGAAATATTGACAGTGAGGCATTGCAATAGGCACAAGTATCTTTTGTGCAGCAGGTATCCTTTTGTTTGTCGCTTTTTAATAGCACGCTTGGCAGGTTCAGCCTGAGGTTGACACAGTTATGTCTTCTGAAAGGCTATGTGCCCTCTCCAGTTTCCAGTAGTTGGTATGTCATTACGACAAGGTGCATGCAGGTAGTTTATAAAGTTTTAGAACTATTGTCTCTTCTACATTTTACATGCCAAACCTACGACTTCCCCTTCATCCCAAATAACCAGTCTTGGATAAAAAAAAAAAGAGATTTCCTCATGGAAAGTTTTACTAACCTGGCTCTATGCCCATACCTAGGGCCCACCACATTTCTAATGATGATTGAAAGAGTACATGCTGTGATAAAACGTGCTGAGTTGCTAACATTTGAGATGAAGCTTTCGAGTTGACGCATAGAAAGAAAATAATAAATAAGGGGGCCAGAATAATTCATTCGGAACTTTAATGGGTTTGAATGTTTACTCCTGCAAGGCAGAGACTTAGAACACAATTCAGGCCATCGGTATCTCATGCTTGCCTCTCCCTGTTTAACCTGTGCCCCTTACCCTGAACATCTCTCTGGGGGCTCACAGAAGAAATTGGTCTGTAAGCCTTAATTGACAAGGGCAGGTGGCTCACACATTTGCAAGCCAATAACTTGTTCTAAATACATTGCTACAATGAACTTTACTTGTACTTAACGACTTTTTTTGTTGGAAAGCTGGATGTACAAATGTGAAGTTCAGACTTATTTAGAGGAGAAAATCTCATTACTGCAAATAATGTAAGCTAAGTCTTTGTCATTTTTCTTTTGTAGGGATAAACATTGCGGGAAATTTCCAAATCCAGTCTTAGTATAAATTCGACTGGCGCAAGATGTGACTGATATATGAAGAGGCATGCGCCTTGCCATATATTAGTGGCATCTCGGCTCCTCTGTGTGTGCAGACATATAGGAGCAGCGCCACCCAGGACTGACACATATATGTTTAATTATGCCAGTTTCTGGTGTAAATCATACCTACATTTGCCTTTCTGGGGTGGCCCCACCCAGAATGAAAGCCCCGCCCACTTTTTTCCCCGAAGGCCTAAATCATGACTAAGAGAGAAACTATTCAAAAATAAATTGCTAAAGAAAGAGTCCCCTTTAGACTGAAATACAACTTGTATTAAATGTGTTTTCCAGAAAAAATATTGTCTGGAGTCTGCGTCTCAGGACTCTTGCCAATTAACTGTCGGGTCTGTAATACACAGGTGTCAGAGTGGTAGCTGTTGCTCCGACCCATATGTAGTTGCCGGAGCTTGTAATTGCAGGCGCACCTCTCATTGAAAAGTACATTTAAAACCACCAAAACTCCCTATAGAAAAATACTTTCAATGGTGTTAAAAATCTAATCAGGGAAGTACTTATACTGACCAAAATGTTACCCTAGGCTTCCCTTTTCTAAGTGGAGTAACCACCCTGAAAGGAGCAACCCTGCTTACTATCCTCACCTTCTGCTATCCCTGCTTTAGAAGCAGCTGGCTAACTAGACCAAGGATCTTTCTCTCCATACACGGTGGAGCAGAGAGAGAAGCAAGACTGACTCAGTGTGTGACCACCTTGGAACATTTACTGAGGTGGACTGGACACAGAAATACTCTTCAGTAGAAACAGCAGGTGGTGCTATTCTGACATTAGTCCTAGAATATCTGGGGATAGAAACATTTTATTTAATAAATGTGAATATAAAAATGTTTAGAATTATGGACTGGATGTAACAATAAACAATATTTTTCATCGGACAACTTCTTTAAATGTCTGTTCTATGATGAACAGAATAGAAGTGTATCACTTATTTTGTCTGCTAGTCCTCCTAAAGGGATATATTCTATTAGGGAAAAATAGCAGCACTATATACATCTCCACATCAGAGGGGACTAGATGCCTTTCTAGAACGCTATGATATTACAGGTTATAGACATTAATTAACCAGCGGGTTGTTGATCTAAGTCTTGGAGTCAGGTGCGAACCTTAAAATGTTGATCCAGGGATTATTCTGACTGCCATTATGGAGCCGGGATGGAAATTTTTTCCCTAAATGGGCTAATTGGCTTCTTCCTCATTGTTTTTTGTTTTTTTTGCCTTCCTCTGGATCAACAAGGGGGGTGGAAACAGGCTAAATAGATGGACATTGTCTTCCTTCAGCCTAACATACTATGTTACTGTGTTACATCAATTTCACATTGCTTTAATAACCCAAATGAGCCCTAACAAGCTAAACAAACTATGCAGTTCACTAGAATTCTGTATGAATAGGAATCATTAAATTGAGGCATTTGGCGATCACAGATGGGGGGATTGACCATAGAGATCAGTGGGAGTGCGTGCCCACAGTCTTTAGCTTTCAGTCTGATGACACAGTTCACACGTGGACTTTCGGGTCCGACAGCATGAGTACCAGGTGGCAGGTAAGTATAAAAAATACCTCCGTACACTCCTGGGAACCTGCCCTTTGGGCATGATGACTTAGTTTGTGGTTCTTATAGCTGGTGAAAGGTTCCCTTTAACTTTCTGACATTTATAATCCTGGTATAAAAATGGTCCAAGTCCAAATTTTAGTGAGTCAAGGAGTCTAAAATACATAAATGTAAAGTCCCAGTATCCCTTGTATTTTAAGGTTTGTGAGGGTCAGGTTGGCACCGCTTCTGACTAATGTTGGTAATTCAGGAGCATCTCCACCAGTCACAAGGAATTAAATCATCTAACCATGCAGTATTTGTAATACAGTCATTGTAGGTAAACACATCAATGGGTTTGTTGAATTAATTAACTGAGAGGGCAGGGTGTAATAATATTTCTCACCCTGTTTGCCCTACACACCCTCTACCTGCCCACACAGTGAATAACTTAGTATTATAATACTAGACTATTATACCCTTTCACACTTGATTCTCCATATATTGGTCAGAGATTCACTGAGAAAGTAGGTAAATGTATAAAATAAAATATAACTCACTTTTATATAAATCTATCCCTTGGATATTTACGACCCGTGTAGCATCAGCAAAAATCTGAGGCGATTATCCAGGTGAAGAAAACAGGCGCTGTAGCCTGACATTGAGCACACAAAGCCCCATAGATAGATATCACACCATAGATATATCCTGAAAATGGCCCCAACGCGTTTCAGTTGTACCAAGTCTCATCAGGGGTCTATGTTCAGAAAAAAGAGGGTTGGGTAGTTGGTCTTTAGAAAACACTTTATTCATGATCTTTACAGGAGGTAGGTATGAATTTGTTTCTGAATGTTTCAAAGAGATTGCGGTATCCCTGTCATTCTAAAAACCATTTTCATATAATGGGATTCTTGGGGTATACAATGGATCAAGCGATATTTTGGTCAGGGCATACAGAAATGTATCCAAGAATTCATACTGACGCGTTTCCCGCTTTGCTTTATAGTCCATAGAGTTCATAAGATCTCCTTATATATTAAAAAGATAAAGCCATCCACATGGTGTAAGGATAGAATAAACACTATGCTCTATGATAAAGACATCCAGGATATTTGGACATCATGTCCAAACATCTTGGATGCCTCTACAGCAATTTGATTACTGTAGCCCACCGCATTTTCTCTGACGAGTATGCAGATACTCGAGAAGAGTGATGCTTGCTTGAGAGTATCTGCCTTAACTGAGCGTGCTCGCTGATCTCTAATAGGTAATATTTGGGTGGGGCTGTGCATTTATCATAAATGTTCCCAGTAAGTAAAACTAATATGTAATGCACCTTTGTGCCCTCTCTTGACTGGGGCATCAAAATTGCTTGTCCTTAGAATTATCTTGTATAATGGGCAATTCACTATATTCCTCCAACAGTTTCTCTGTCTTTGGATGCCTCTTTGTTCTCCCTATACATGCGCACTTCCCTGCTCCTTCTGGAGAATCATAAGTTTGTTGGTATAATACACAGTTGCTCAACCAATGGCTCAGGGGCCACATGTGGCACAATACCATTTATTATAGCTGATAGTGGCTCGTGACCTTACAAAAAGGTTGGGGACTTCTGCACTAATACTTCAATATGTCTAATGGTTAACACAGTGGGATCCCAGAGGAAACTTCTAGAGAGAGCACTTGGCAGGGGAATATAGAGAAGGTGAAGCTGACCAGTGTGAGAGGACAATCCTAGGGGCAGCCAGCCTTGGAAAGTGTTCTAGCACCAGAGGTACTGGACAGCCACAGAGTGAAGGAAAATAGCAAAGTATTTACTGTAATACAGGTTTTTTGCATACAGATGTAACAAATGTTAACTTCACATTTAACATGTTACAATAACCTAAAGGCTATGGAAACCTTTGTGCATGAAAAATCAATACTCACATATCCTGCTAATTCCCTACAGAAACAAATGACACACTTATCAGTTTTTTTTTTTGCATTGTGCTTTTCTTCTTGTGCATTTAGAAAGCCTCATACCTGGTTTGCAGGCTGTCCTACATTCAAGTTTCTGGCTCCAAACACTAGTCAACTAGTCTCTGTCATGAATGTGCACAATCTCAGTTCCCCTTCCCCTCTCCTCTCTCAAAGGCTGTGTAGCATAACCAAACACACTTAATACTACACGGTATACTATCTCTCTGTCAACATCTCCCGACCCTGTCATATAGCCCTCTGTAATAATAGTTTTACCTGCTCTGCTCTTTATCGTCCCGAGTTCATCCACCCCCCCCCCAGCACATACATCAGTCATATAACCCTCTGTAATATTAGTTTTCCCTGCTCTGCTCTCTATCGTCCCGAGTTCATCCACCCCCCCCAGCACATACATCAGTCATATAACCCTCTATAATATTAGTTTTCCCTGCTCTGCTCTTTATCGTCCCGAGTTCCTCCACCCCCCCCATCCCCTAGCACATACATCAGTCATATAACCCTCTGTAATATTAGTTTTCCCTGCTCTGCTCTTTATCGTCCTGAGTTCCTCCACCCCCCCATCCCCTAGCACATACATCAGTCATATAACCCTCTGTAATATTAGTTTTCCCTGCTCTGCTCTTTATCGTCCTGAGTTCCTCTACCCCCCCATCCCCTAGCACATACATCAGTCATATAACCCTCTGTAATATTAGTTTGGACCCTTTTAAACAGAATAATTATCATGCTAATAATCTTTGAGTTGTGTGAAAATGAACAATAATCATTCAGTGTAAACATGGCCAATGATTAAAAATGAACAACAATTCTTTTGCCTATCATTCATGATTCATTTTATACAAGCATAGAAATCATGGTTCATCACTCGTTCCTGCAGTTAATTGGTCCAGGATTCTTCTGTACGTTCACAACATGAGGGCAAGCTTAGGGGAGGGAGCTTGGAAATAACCTATAAGTTTACTTTGATGGAATCTGCAAAGATTTCAGTCCTCCAGTCTTAAGGAGGAAAACAATACAAGCATAGAAACCAAACAAATAGAAACCTTTAATGAAAACAAATTACAAAAAGTCTTCATTTCCAAAAACACCTTGATTAAAAGAAAAAAAAGTGCAAAGATTTGCATAACCTTTAACTTCAACGTACTAACTACAGTGCAGTAGATCAAGCTATCGTGATGCGCTAGTCATTTTAACAGTTACTACATCTGCGCCTATATTTTAGTACCATTTCCTCTAGTTGTAATATAAACGATACTTACTTCCTTTCACATAAATTGCAAGTATAGAACTTGTTAATACCTGACTATACATAGTTTGATGAAGTAATCATTGGATCTATAGTTGGACCATGCATGGTGAGCTTCTGATGATCAGAAGTGTTTGCAGACACATAGAGAGATTTTCCAGCATATTATGGTGGTTTCACACCTGATTGGGGGTTTCCGCTTTCCTGCTCCATTCAGGAAGCAGTGAAAAGGGAAATCCCTGCTGCCGAATGGCTCCATTTCAGGATGGAACCGAATAGCACCCAATGGACACCACTGACTATAATGGGGTCCATTCGTTTTACGCTCAGCTGCCCGGCTTTTAGACAGAAGAAAAAGCGCTACATGCTTTGCTTTTTCTTCCGTAATTCTGAGCTGGATCTGTGGCGGAACATCCAACCGGAGGATGCAACGCAGATGTGAAACCTCCCCTAGATAGTCTTCATGCAATTGTGCAAGACTTCTCTTTAGTTCCAGTATAAAGCAGTCAATGTTCTGTTTCCATGTTTCCTTTTACTAAACATATGGAAGGTCCGTCCACATGTATAACAATGTAGTGTATATAGGAATGTGCACAATGATGATGTGTAAAATCTAAATAGTACATTAAAAGGATAACATGAGAAACTTTCACGGGTTAAGACTTTCACCATAATTAGTCTGATCTCTACAAGCTTGTAGCCCTGGGCCATTGTAGAAATGCTTATGTACAACTCGTCTGCAAAATATGTCTGCCTTATCTTGTAGCATGGGATTTTCAGTAATCTGTGCTTGATATGAAACACAATAGGACTTGTCCACAGTTACTCTTTTTCTTGTTATCCTTACGTGCACTTGAAGCTATCGCTCCCATGTCTGTATCACTGTGGTCTTTTCTTTGTTCGTAGACATCAGCGGACTGTCCTATCTCTGCCATTAGTAAATCTGATGTGTGCCCACACTATCAGCTTTCTTTTCAAACTGTCCTTCTCTACTTTCCCAAACCCATGTGTAGCTTTTCTCCTGGTTTGTGAAAGTCATTACCCAGGGACTTCTCTATCAGACCCATGCAGCTGCTGTTTTTTCAGATATGGCAGGAAGTAGGCACCGGAAAGCAGTGAGAGGATAGAAAAAAAGGATAGACATTCCTCTTGATTTACAAAGGTTCTGGCTCCAATCAAAGCCAGTTGCAAAAAAAAAAAGACATCTCTGTCTGGACTGTTGATGTCAGGACTGAACATTAAGCCATCACCTTCTGTAGGGTTCTCTGGAGTTATACGATACTTCTCTGTAAATCTTGAAGCACTTGGCTCCATGAAAAGTTCCACTTCAGTTGCACTATAGAGGTGGAACTGACACGTGTGCAGTGGGGAGACTTGTGCTTGCTCAGCCTTTTAACCAGCTGAGAAAACCCCTCTGTATAATACATGGTGGAATCCAGGGCACTCCCGTTTACACTCCTTTTTAATAGCAGTTCTGTGCTCCAGCATCCCTCAATTCCAGGACACGCAGCTAAATAAGTGTTTGCAATGAGCTCTTTTCAAAAACTTTTATGCACACACAGACGCACACAACCTCACTAACAAGAGCTGCAAAACTTCTGCCAGTTCGTAGAGAGACTATGGATTGCATAATTACAAAGAGATTTTTTAGTGCGGTAGAAAATCTCTTTCTGGAATATTGGGCGCTTCTACTTAAAGGGTTCTGTCACTAAAAAAGAAAAATTCTGTACTTATCTATTCCTTTCCTGTCAGTCTACTTACCAGATCCTCGCCCTCCCCATCTTCTCCTGTCTCCTGCAGTCTAGGGGGGGGGGGGGGGGGGGGTCACTTCACCTTCAGCTGTCTAATTCTTCTCCTTCCTGTGAGGTTAGGTACATTTGGTTGGCAGTCTTCTGCCTGCCAACCAATGTACGTTACATCACAGCTCACAGGGCAGCAGGAGGACTGCCTATCTTTTTCAGAGATTGCTCATGTGAGCTGTCTCTGAAATAGATTACAATTCCTTCCTAGGCAGTGAAGCTACAGCACAGGGATGTGACCTTCACTGACCCAGCCGGAAGGAATTTGAGGAATGCATCCTTCATAACAAGCTGGACCCAGCGTGCAGTGAGGTGACCCGGGTCACTGCAAAAGCTCAGCTAGGAGAAGATGTGCTAAGGAAACGGACAGGGAAGAAATAGGTAAGTATAGATTTTTTTTTTAATGACAAAACCCCTTTAAAGGCTACAGGCATAAAAATATTCTAGGCCTCCCGTTGTAGTCATCTTTCAAATACCCCACAACTCCCACACCAATGGTTCCTTGTAGACCTGACAATGTGTCATCCTGACATGACTATAGCAGCCAATCACTGACCACATTGATGATGTGTCAAATTAACATGAGGAGCTTACTTAAAGACCTACAGGAGAGAAGGGAATAGTCTGTGCAGGATGATGACTTTAAAAAGAAACTGGTCATCAGTACACTAAAGGGCGAGTGGCTAAAGATTCCCAAAAGGGAGCTTCCCTCTAAATTGGTTCTGGACTGCAGTTTTTGTATAGGGCTCAAATAACTCAGCATGTTTAGTGTTGCAACTTTTTAGTCTACTTTGTGCAACATGGTTTACACTTAGATACTCTGTAACAGTATGTTACCGGGTCACAACTCATGCAACTATATTCTACCTTTAACTGCAATCATTGTATATTCAGGTTCACTGTTCTTTTCGTACTGTGACTAACCATTGTGACAGATAGCCTAATGGATCCCGTATAGTTCACCTGTTCTATTTTTATTGTTACATTATACTTTATCTTAAACACTTGTCATTATGCCTTCAATGGCATGCATCTAGCTGCCACAGAGGCTGTTGTGTAGACTACTTTCTGCCTGGCAATCTGTCAAATAGCAGTATAAAGCCAGACTTCAATTTACATAAATGCTATACAACATATCATGCAAGAGCTGAAGATGTGAGTAAGTAGTGACCATAGGGGGGGTTAGCGTAAAACAGAATGCTTTCAACTGCACTATAAACGCACATTGAACTTTGATATAACTAACTAGGTAAATGTTTTCCTGCTGCAAAAGTAAAAAGGCAGGCTCACCCGAGCGTAATTTAACTGCGTATTACGCATGTGATGTACATGTACATAATACGCAGTGAATGGAGTTAATGAAAGGTCACTGATTTTCATTGATCCATTCACACTTGCTTATATACATTGCGTATAATACGTGCGTAAAAAAGAACACAGCATGTACTACTATGCTGCGTAATAATCACGATAGAGCCCTATTGCTCACTGTGAGGGCTTAATAAGCTGTGCACATACGCAATTGCATTGCATATGTGCGGCATTTATAAGCAATGTCGCTAAGCGACAGAGTGGGAGATTAAAAGTCCTTTGTGTATGGCTGCAAATTTTGGTAGATGTATATAAGGCCTCCTTATCAAAGGGGCGACAAAGTCACACGATTTTCATGCATTGCGACAATGCTACTGTCAAGTCTCAGTCAGCACACGGTTAATTATTCGCCAGCACACCTAGTTTCTGTAGGTTCTATCCAGACTAGCCAGGGTTAACCACTCCTGTGCTTTCTAGTCTAGGTTAGTCCTGTTAGTGGCTGGTAATTGACATTTCTGCCAGCCAATCGGCTTCCCCCTCCTCCCTATGAGACCTTGCTGCCTGGGAGATGATGATTAATTTTTCAGTGATCCCTGAGCAGTCAGCCTGCTTAGAGCTGCTGTGTGTCTGACTCCGGTGCTTTGGTTTGTTCCCTGTTTGTGCCTATATTTTGTCTGTACTGGTTCAGTTTATTTCTGTGCACTGTACCCCATGCGTTTAGGGCTCCCTGGTAGGGATTTGTAGTGGCCTAAGTACGAGTGTGGGTCCGCACCTGTCGGAAGCGATTGGCCCGATGATTAGGCAGGGCTCCCTCCCGGGGATAGGGGTTTGCAGGGAAAGAGTTTTCCTTAGTTTATTTTACATTTACCTGGCACGGCCGGAATATACAGGCCTTCACCTTCCTGCAGAGATGCTCTATGTCCATCATGCATCTAGCCACCTGTACAAGCTAGTTGCCTCGTTTGTCCTGGACTGCCCCTCGTACCCTGTTCTTGTTGGCAGTTCAGGATGAACATGACAGATACAAATTGCATGTGTGTGAAGCCCATGCTTTCCTATGGGTTCCTTCCCATTTGCGAGGTTTTGTAGCATGCAACATTGGGGGTCAAAAACCTTGCGGGTTTCGCAGTATGCATGCAACTTGTGAGGTTTTGTAGCCCATGTTTCCCTATGGAGCCTTCCTCTCTGTTGCATCGCATTGCACAAAAACGCAATTTTCGTGTGGTGCAATGCAACTTTGACAGTAGGAAATCCTACTGTCTAAGCTCTAGCTGCACAAAAAGTAAATAATAATAATACATCACCTAAGAGGTGCTGTCATCTCCAGCGCTGTCTCCCCTGAAGCTCCCCAGCACTTCCTGGATTGGAGGATCAAAATCCCAACCTCCAGGAAGTGCTGGCTGTGATTGGTTGACAAGCTCCGTGGCTCAGCCAATCAGAGCCAGTGCTCGATGAACCAATCACAGCCATTTAATGAATGAATGGCTGTGATTGGTTCATCGAGTGCCGGCAATGATTGGCTGAGCCACGTAGCTTGTCAACCAGCCAGCCCTTCCTGTAGGTGGGGATTTTGATCCTCCAATCCAGGACGGGCTGGCAAAACACTGAAGACAAGTATGGAGGGGAAGAGGAGACCCCCCACGCCAGAGATGACAGCGCCTCTTAGGTGATGTATTATTATTTTTTTTAGTTTTTTTACTGCAGCTAGGGCTTATTTTCAAGGTAGGGCTTATATTTCAAGCCCACCCCCCAAAAATCATCGCAAGTGGTGCTACAAAGTCACGCAACTTTATATCACAAATTACGATTTTGTAGCTCCACAAAATCATGGTAGCGCCATGAGAAAAATGCAGCGATATCGCACGGACCACCAATGCGATATTGCTGCGATTTTCTCACGGCTATGTTGTGTCGCCCGCGTGAAAGAGGCCTTAAGCTATTCTCACACAAGCTTGCACTAAACCTCCATGTATTTCAAAGGATTATTTTCGGTGTTTTCAAGCATATTTCAGGCATGAATCGCCCATCGAAGAAAAAAAGGGGGTCCGTAAATACGCAATTGCATGCATAACACAGCTTATTATACAATAATGCCCAAAATGTATTTCTATGTCATCACCCCTTCACTTTTACACCATTCCACATCTGCAAACGTTTAAGTGGAAGAAATGACATTTTAAGATGTTTTCATTTTCCTTGCAGTCTCCAGATGATTTTTGTCAGGGAGAGTGAGTGTATTCCTCGGTGACAGATGTCAGTAACCAGCAGCCCATCCTGCAGCCAGCTAGGAATGGGGAAGCCGCGCTGTTTGCTGCTCTTGGCTCAGCTTCGCACTTTAACAATGTCAGACTCAGAACTGCCATCATAGGCGATATCTTCTATTTTTTTTTAACAGTAGTTTCGGCCAGAAAGCTGTATACTACTGTATATTACCCCGGTTTAGAAACCCAAAGATTCAAACAAATTAATCTCTTGTTGACATTGTAATAAAAGTAAGAATAGACGCAGGGCTTCACTTATTTTAAGGAGCTGAGATAGTTCCCTAGGAATCTCAGACTCCCAGCGCAGAGAAGTTATTTCCTTTTGGCCGTTGACTGAAAAAAGGTTTGGTTGTATTAAATGATGTGGCAGATGTAGTGCTTAAGTCAGCTGGGAGGAAACGGTGTCTCCCCATTACTTATATGTGTTCAGTAAGCACTCTGCTGAATTTAACTATTTCTGAACTAGAGCACTGGCTAGAAATACTATAACTTGTAGAGCAATTAATTAGGTATCTCTTAAATACTTTTTATCTTACTTGTCTGCTTTTTCATTTTATCTACTTGCCTGTTTATGAATGTGATATTATGGATTTCTGTTATGCCTGCTGATGACTCAGATTTCATGGAGGCATACAGAAGTTTTTCTTGATAGATTCTGTATACTCTGTGTCCGTGGTGGCGAACTTATGGCACACGTGCCAGAGGGGGCACTCAGAGCCCTCTCTGTGGTCACACGCACCGACGTCTAATCACCATGAAAGGGATTACTAGCCAGGGTAGCATGGTTACGGGCCCACAGTTTGTACACATGGGATCCTCCTCCCCTGAAGGTTCCTCCTTGGTTCTGCGGGAGAAGCGAGGAGGCGTCCGGTTGCACACACTTCCACCCGCAGCAGCGCCGAGCAGAGAACCAGCAGCGCTTTGTAGACAAGAGGTGTTAAGGAGTAATAGTATTAGTAATAATTTTACTTCTGAGGCCAATATAGGGGACATTATTACTACTGTACCCTGTTGGACCATCTTTGGCTTGGATACAAGATGTGATACAGACTGACATAGAGGCTCTAGTACCCTATTGGACCACCCCTGTCTTAGATACAAAATGTGATATGGATGGGCATGGAGGCTCTAGTACCCTGTTGTACCACCTCTAGCTTGCATGCAAGATGTGATACGGACAGGCATGGAGGCTCTAGTACCCTGTTGTACCGCCTCTGTCTTGGATACAAGATGTGATACGGGCAGGCATGGATGCTCTAGTACTCTGTTGTACCACCTCTAGCTCTGATGCAAAATGTGATACAGACAAGCATAGAGCCTCTAGTACCCTGTTGTACCACATCTTCGATGCAAGATGTGATATGGGTGCCCACAAAAGCACACAGATTCTACATTATATCCTGCAGCATATTGGTCCACATTTGCTATTACTGAGCCTCTAGATAATGAAAATCATAGGCTGTCAAAATTGGATCCCAGTTGGTCCTATACATGTTCTACTGGTGATAAATCTAGCGATCGGGAAGACCATGGGAGTGTGGTAATGTTGTCGAGGCTTCCTGTGACATCCTTGCTGTGTGCGGTCAAGCATTATCCTGCTAGAAAATGCCTCATGGAAGCCACCATGAGAGAAACACATGTGGCTGAAAGATGTGCTGTACATATCAATAAGCTGTCACTGTCCCTCATACCACAACTTGGGGTGACTGACTGTCATATGCAATGGCCTCCCCAGACCATTACACCAACGGTGGGGGCAGTGTGCTGCTCCATAGCAAAGGCAAGATTGAGGTGCTCATCACCAGATCTCCAAACACAAACAAGGCAGTCGTAAGTGCTCAAACTAAACCTGGATTTGAAATAATAAAAGTTGTCTCACCTTCTTAGCTGTTTGTGGTGCTTGTAGTCTGTGCATGGAGAGAAAATCATACTTACATCCGTTCTGCCATTCGGTCCTATGGCTTGTTCAAATGATAGTGGATACATGGGAATACGGACACATCAGATGATTTTTCTTTGCTTTATTCTTTCATTATGCTCATACAATCAGGTACATGATACAAACATGTTTGTATCATGTACCTGATTGTACGAGCATAATGAAAGAATAAAGCAAAGAAAAATCATCTGATGTGTCCGTATTACCATGTATCCACTATCATTTAAACCTGGATTTGTTGCTGAAGGGAACCTGGTTCCACTCCATAGCAGTCCAGGTTCGACACTCACGACACCACTGTGGATGGAAGCGATGATGGTTGGGTATCAAAGGTGGTACACGTAATGAGCCCTATGAGATCAAATATTCTCAGGCAAATGCCTGGAAAAGGTTCCGACAGACACAGGGGCCTGTAATAATGGTGCCACCTGTCTCTGGATGGCGGACAACGAAACATTTGGAGCTGCTTGTTGGATGATCTGGTAATCCTCCCCAATGGTGGTCTGTTGAGAGTGTCCTTAGCCAGGTCGTCTTGTGTGCATGTCCTCATGCATCCACTGGTCCCAACATCTCCTAATAGTCTGGCAATTTGCTGATACAACCATCCAGCTTCTTGCATTCGAATAGTGCGTCACCTCTCAAACTTTGTAAACGGGGTGAAATCTCTTTGATGGTGTCATAGAGGTGTCTAGTGGTCAACAATCTGTACACAGGTGGAAAAAGAGGTCACTACACACAAGTAGCCTCTGAGAGCCTTTTTATAGGCCAAGGGGAAACTACTTTTAGGACCTCAGATGGCCCCCTTTAGTCACACCACAACTCTAATCATTTGCATATCCTCCTGAGATGTGACTGCATGCAGAGTCTTGCAGCAAAACAACAACTCATCATACTATATCTATATATATAAAGCTGAAAGCCCTCACTGACTCACTGACTGACTGACTGACTCACTGACTGACTGACTCGCCAAAAGTTCTCCAACTTGCCGATGTCGTAGAAACATGAAATTTGGCGCAAGCATAGATTATCTCCAAAATAGGGAAAGAAATTGGCTCCCAACTCGATTATTCAATTCTAGCGCAAAAGAATTGGCGTCAAAATTTAACGTACATAATCTAAATCACTCACTTCCCAATGTCATAGAAACGGGAAATTTGGCACGAGCATTGATTATGTCATAAATAGGAAAAGTTAATGGGTCCCAACTTGATTATTCAATTCTATGCGCAAAAGAATTGGCGTCAAAATTTTACGTACATAATCTAAATCTCTCACTTCCCAATGTCATAGAAACGTGAAATTTGGCAGGAGCATTGATTATGTCATTAATAGGAAAAGCTAATGGGTCCCAACTCGATTATTCAATTCTATGCGCAAAAGAATTAGCGTCCAAATTTTACGTGCGGAATGTAATTTTCTCACTTTCCGGTGTCATAGAAACGTGAAATTTGGCACGAGCATTGATTATGTCATAAATAGGAAAAGCGAATGGGTCCCAACTCGATTATTCAATTCTAGTGCAAAAGAATTGGCGTCCAAATTTTATGTGTGGAATGTAATTTTCTCACTTTCCGGTGTCATAGAAACGGGAAATTTGGCACGAGCATTGATTATGTCATAAATAGGAAAAGCTAATGGGTCCCAACTCGATTATTCAATTCTATCCGCAAAAGAATTAGCGTCCAAATTTTACGTACGGAATCTAATTTTCTCACTTTCTGGTGTCATAGAAACATGAAATTTGGCACGAGCATTGATTATGTCATAAATAGGAAAAGTTAATAGGTCCCAACTCGATTATTCAATTCTAGCGCAAAAGAATTGGCGTCCAAATTTTACGTGCGGAATGTAATTTCTTCACTTTCCGGTGTCATAGAAATGGGAAATTTGGCACGAGCATTGATTATGTCATAAATAGGAAAAGCTAATGGGTCCCAACTCCATTATTCAATTCTATGCACAAAAGAATTAGCGTCCAAATTTTACGTACATAATCTAAATCTCTCACTTCCCAATGTCATAGAAACATGAAATTTGGCACAAGCATTGATTGTGTCATAAATATGAAAAGTTAGTGGGTCCCAACTTGATTATTCAATTCTAAGCGCAAAAGAATTAGTGTCCAAATTTTATGTACGTAATCTAATTCTCTCACTTCCTGATGTCATGTTATATAAAGGAAACGTCGCATGGTTGCCTCCACGTGGTGTTTCCTGGGTAACGCAGAGAATTATGCAAAATGGTGAACATATGTTTTTCCTCAGTATCTCTAAAGTAACCACGACTTCATAAGATTTTCCGTGTGAACACCAGATAAACACCAGTACCAAATTAACTCGGGCGAAGCCGGGTATATCAGCTAGTATATATATATATATATATATATATATATATATATATATAGAGAGAGAGAGAGAGAGAGAGAGAGAGAGAGAGTGATGTATCAAATTTTAGCTTGATTGTGATAGTACAGTGCAGAAAGTTATCTTAGAGTAACCCTGTTGTTCTCTTACCACAAAAGCCATATATATATATATATATATATATATATATATATATATATATATATATATATTGCATTCAGGGGCAGTGAAATCTGTTATTTTCATTGCATGAAATAGTTTTTTCACTGTTAATTTACCTAACAGAAGTGTTTATAGAATAATTTGAGAGCTTTCGTATTTTGCAAATATTTATGTTCCCTCCTTAGAAATAGTGTCATAAAAATTCAATCTGCCCCTGGGGAAATATTAGTTCCAAAAAAACAAAATACAATTTATTAAAGGGATATCAAATTTTAGTCCGCAGTTATTGTCTATAGTACAATATGCCAAGTTCATCTGATATGGAAATAAGGATGGTGTTTCAGGTAGTATAAATATGCTATTACACAGTGACCATCAGCTTTGCTGCATCTTCATCAAAGTGGATAGGTTTTTAAAAGTTGTGAAACTGTAAGTGTTATTTTAATGTATGTAGAGCCAGACCACTATGGTCAGTTGTTCAACTGTGATTGTTTCACTTCATCACAATCAGATTGTAAAGGACACGCCATTTATTCACTAGTCACACTCACTAGTAGTGCTAAACTAATATAACTGAGTACCAAAGTTACATGGTTAGTATGGTTGAAAAAAGACATCCATCATGTTTAGAGATGAGCGAACGTACTCGTTTCGGGTGATTACGCACTCGATCACCGCTTTTTTCGAGTAACTGACTACTCGGGCGAAAAGATTCGGGGGGCGCCGGGGGGCAGGGGGCGGTGTGGTGGAGCGGTGGGTAGCAACCCCCTGCTCACCCCCGGCACCCCCAGAATCTTTTCGCCCGAGTAGTCAGTTACTCGAAAAAAGCTGTGCTCGAGTGCGAAATCGCCCTAAACGGGTACGTTCACTCATCTCTAATCATGTTCCATCATGTATTCGAGCTTTTAGCAAGGTGCTAACCAAAACAGGGCTCTACTGGTTCAGCCAACACTAGTCCAGAACAGTGGTCTATAACACTAGCAAAGATCCATAAAAGACATTTGTGGACAGTTTTAGAGACCAATTTTAGGGGTTTGGGTGAACTTCTGGCTTGATTCAAACTAATTCAGATTGAACCGAAGTTTTTGCAAAAGTCCGGCGAACTGGCCGAACTGAACTCTGCAAAAAATCCTCATCACTTATTATGAATATAGATCTTATAGGATGCTTGAAATTTACTTTTCCTCAAAGTTATAGCTTTTTTAAACAGGTTTCTATCACAGAAGTAGTTGAAGGCTTTTTTTCTTATCATAGGCAAATACAGTATTGTTGAGTAGCATGGCTCATTCAAATCACACAATGCTGTTATTATATTTTACTTATTAGTTAGTGAGTAGAGATGAGCGAGTATACTCGCTAAGGCACATTACTCGAGCAAGTAGTGCCTTAGCCGAGTATCTCCCCGCTCGTCTCTAAAGATTTGGGGGCCGTCGTGGGTGACAGGTGAGTTGCGACGGGGACGGGGGGAGAGAGGGAGAGAGAGATCTCCCCTCCGTTCCTCCCCGCTCTCCCCCGCCGCTCCCCGCCCCCTGACGGCCCCCGAATCTTTAGAGACGAGCGGGGAGATACTCGGCTAAGGCACTACTTGCTCGAGTAATGTGCCTTAGCGAGTATACTCGCTCATCTCTATTAGTGAACATAAATTAACAGGAAAAAAAATTCTAACCCAAATTTCAGCCATTGGAAGTCTTTTAAGTCAAAGATTCCTGTAAATAAATACATTTCTGTAGATGCTGACGCAGCCCTGTACTTCATACAATACGTATTCCCTGACCATACAATTATTTGCATTGTCCTTCTATAAATGCTATGCACACCTTTGCAACCATTTTTTATTTCTCTAATGCATCTACAAGGAAAAAAGAAGCAAATAGCCTTTATTAAATATTTCCTACTGTTTTGTGTACAGCCCTATGCTGACTTTTGTATTTCCATGGTAACAGACAACAAATGAACTCAGTGTAGTCTGACCTTGCTATTCTTCCTTCCATTAGTCCCTTACTTCTTTCTAATTTAAATTTGATTTATTAGCAGGAAATTGGGACCATATAGAAGGATGTATGATTGCAGGATGAGACTACACATGATCTGTTTGTTGTATGCTACCAAGAGGAGCATTGGTCTGCATAGCAGTTGTAGGCACAGAATGGTAGGACATTTTTTATGAAGACTATTTGCAAAGTTGCTATATTTTTCATTTTGGATGCAGTGCAGGTCTAGCTTAACTGCTAACTTTGCAAAAATGTGTAAGAATTACCATGCACAAGGGTCACTTTGCAAAACTCCAATTCTTTTATAGTGGCCAACTATCTCCAAAATTCACTGTTTCCCAAAAGATCTTACTGATTATTAGCCAATGAAAATGAAGAACAAGGTTAATAGCAAACGATAAAATGACTGTTTATGGTTAATCTTAATTGATTGCCCTGCAGTAAAAAATACATTGTTATCTGGTGAGTAAATGTGAACGCTGCTTATAGTGGCACTTTGGCGTCCTTCACACAAACATGATTTTAGCGCTCTGATAGCCGACCTAAAAAATCGTGGCTATCAAAGCTTAAAATCACGTGAACGAAGATTAGCTTGTATCGTCTGTTTAGAACTGTGTAATATAAAACTTTCCTATTCCCTGTAATTGAGTGGTGTATAGAGATGAGCGAGTATACTCGCTAAGGGCAATTGCTCGAGCGAGCATTGCCCTTATCGAGTACCTGGCCGCTCAAGACAAAAGGTTCGGCTGCCGCTGCAGGGGAGCGGTGAGTAGCGGCAGTCAGCAGGGGAGAGCAGGGGGGGGGGGAGAGGGAGAGAGAGATCTCCCCTCCATTCCTCCCGGCTCTCCCCCGCAGCTCCCTGCCCGCCGTCGGCACCCGAACCCTTTGTCTCGAGCGGGCAGGTACTCGCTAAGGGCAATGCTCGCTCGAGCAATTGCCCTTAGCGAGTATGCTCGCTCATCACTAGTGGTGTACCATAGATGAACTTATAAAGCATACACTCACCTGTGGAGTAACATCTCAACTGTTTCCAAGTTTAGTGTTGTCAAAACTCTTAAGGAGCATTTGGGGTATATTTACACATACTGATTTCTGTCTAACTTAGGCTTCTTTTCCATGAGCGTATGTCGGCCGGCGTTTTCACGGTCGGCCGATATACGCTACCATCTGGGGCGTTAAAAGCTCCTGAACGGGTGCACAAATCTAACGTTTGTGCGCCCGTTCACCCAGCATGGGCCCCGGCGCATATACGCCGAGGCTACCATGGCGTCGCCCCTTTCCCCTCCCTCCCCCTCGCAGGATCACCTCTGCTCTCCTTCCTACTCGTTCTTTGCAATGGGGGGGGCGGGCTGGGGCAGAGCTAAGCGACGCGCCATCCTGCCTCCTCCCATCGCTGGCTGTGAACACGGGGTGGAGCCCCCGTCCCACCCCCTTCTATTGCATAGAACGAGCGGGGAGGAGGGCAGAGGGAGGGAGTTTAGCCGCCACGCTGCTAAACTCGCTCCCACCTCCGGCCACTGTCATGGGCTCCCATAGGAGCCCATGCAGCAGCCAACGTATTACAGCCCAAAAGATAGTCCCGGCGCTATATTGGCCAGTTGGGCGCTTTTACGTCACGAGAATACGGCCATGTGATCTAATGCATTGGAATCCAATGCATCAGAAAACAGCATATATCAGCCGGTCCTGAAAACAGCGGCCGATATACACTCATGGGAAAGAAGCCTTACATCCATTTGGTTTGTATAAATGGACCATTGATCTAATTAGATTTGTCTTAATAAGTCTCATCTGCCAGAGAACTGATCTGTCCTTCTCCACAATTATTGTCTTCCATTCACAAATTATCCCCATCATTGTAGCGTGTAAACAGCATCTGAAAGACAACTCCATTAGGGCTTGTTCACACGAGCGTGCTTTTCACGCTTTAATAGCATGGCCAAAAAAATCACATAACGCTCTGGAGAAAATAGTGTGAACTGGCGACTTCCAGCTATTAAGTCTCGAGCTTAATTAGCAGTGAAATTACCCATTCACACAATCAGGAGCTGCGTGGTGTGTCTTATCCAGTTTCCATAGGAGTCTATGGAAACTCCTGGGCAGCTCGCACCAAAGATAGGACAGGTCCTATCTTTTTTCCTAGCTTTGCACATCCATGTTCTATCTTTGTTAGGTTCCAGCAGGGGCGTAACTAGAGAGGGTGCAGGGGATGCGGTTGCACCCAGGCCCAGGAGCCTTAGGGTGCCCATAAGGCCTCTCTTCTCCATATAAGGAGCCCAGTACTATGGCCACACCCCGCTCCCTGGCCATACCCCTCTGTCCCGCTTTGACCCTGGAAAAATCTGGTCACCTTATATAAGGATGACTCAAGTCTGCCAATATGGGAGTCACCCTCATGTGGAGAAGTCACTCTTATACGTGGGGGTACCCACGTACAGGGGCGTAACTATAGAGGGTGCAGGGGATGCGGTTGCACCTGGGCCCAGCAGCCTTAGGGGGCCCATAAGGCCTCTCTTCTCCATATAAGGAGCCCAGTACTATGAATAAAGCATTATAGCTGGGGGCCCTGTTACAGGTTTTGCATTGGGGCCCAGAAGCTTCAAGTTATGCCTCTGTGCAGCATGGTTTAGGTATGGGTACGGGTACAGATACAGATAGAGGGGGTGGGGGGGCCCAGCGCACCTTTTGCATCAGGGCCCCTGAGCCTTTAGTTACGTCCCTGGGTTCCAGCTTTTTGTGCGTCTAACATTCCATCATGTGAACGGTTACATAGGCAAGCATTAGTTCTATTAGACGTGATCTTTTCAAGCGCCTAATCTGCGCTAAAAAAGCGCTCGTGTGAACGAGGCCTTACAGGGATTTGGAAGGTTTTCTTTTACTATAAGCAAAAGAGATGACAGAAGACAAGGACTGGTTCTATCCTAACAAATCTATGTGTGTAAACGGGCAATACAAACCAATCTAACAGAAACTGACATTGCTCTGATTGGTCATAAATTTGTGCCTAAACCCAAATGTAGATAGATTTGTTTAGGATCAGTGTTGTCATGCTGTTGTATTGTGAATTACTAGGAATCTGCCACCTTCTGTAGACAGCATGCCAGCAGATTTGCACAGAAAAGAAACAGTGCTGTGTTCATTAAAAGTTGTTCTCATGGTTCTGCTGCAGATGTCTCCCAGCTGCTGCGAGTGATCCATCTCACTACTGTAAGTTTAGCTTGTGACCTTTCAAAGCCTGTTACTGCGAGGAAGGGAGGTTGTGGAATGCGGGGCATGGCTTACTGTGCATCGCCTTATCACAATGGAAATCTGTTGATGCTGTGTCTTCTAATTCAATAATAAACAAATTAGCAGGGAGTGAAACAATATTCAGAGCACATGGTACATACAGCAGGCTGTAACACAGAGGATTTCAGATATACATTTTCAAGAAAAAGTAAGTGAACCCTTTGGAATTACTTGGATCTCTGCATTGATCAGTAATGAAATGCGGGCTGATCGTTATCTAAGTCATAATTATATTACAATCTAACTGAACTTTATAACACACAACCAGTTGTATCATTCATGTCTTTTATTGAACACATGGAGTAAACATCCACAGGCAAGGGAGAAAAGTAATTGAATCCTTGAATTCAAAGGGGTTTTCTAGGGAAATACTATTGATGACCTGTCATCAGGATAGGTCATCAATAGTTGATCGGCTGGGGGTTCACAGCTCGGGACCTTCAACCAATCAGTTTAGTGGGCACATGTTTTCAGCGCCACAATAACACAGAGGTCGGAGTGAAAGCCTCTGTGTAGTAGACGGCACTTGTAACTGCAGGCACAGCTCTCATTGATTTCAATGGGAGCCGTGCCTGCAGTTATAAGTGCCTGCCACTACACAGAGGTCGGTGAGGAGGCCTCCGCTCCGACCTCTATGTTTTTGCGGCGCTTACAACATGCGCCCGCTCAGCTGATCAGTCGGGGTTCCGAGTGGCGGACCCCGGACGATCAACTATTGATGACCTATCCTAATGATAAGTCATCAATAGTATTTCTGTTAAGGTTGTGCATCTGGGACCGGTGGTTCTACAGGCTTCCCTGTGCACACCTTCACATGTAGGGGTTAATTGAGCTGGCTAGGTGTGGTATTCCATAGCAGCCAATCCCCCTGGTCTGCAGCAGATAAATACCAGCAAACTCTTGAGAAAGATTGCTGGTCATTTTAGTGCCTTATGTATCTCTGTTTATCCCACTCAGAGCTGGTGGTTGCATGCTTGTTTGAAGTGTCTCCCCTGAAGATGGTCTAGGCACCTGCTGTCCCTCCCCTCCTTACAGTTTCTGGGGTGCGTGCATTGTGTAGTGTGTGGTACGGTGACCACACAGGTGCAGGCGACCTGCAGGTTTCTCCCTATCACTGGGCAGGTGCGGCTCCCAGACGTTTGATGTCCTATGTGTGTGTCAGTTGGGTGATGCCTAACACTGCTCCCTATGTCAACACGGTGGCTGACTCTTCCTATTCCCCTTGAGTGAGGACACTTGGACTGCTTTAGTTTGCCATTGGTATGCAAGTGAGTTCTGGGTGGGGTCCGTGTTGTATGCACTACCTGTTGTATGTTGGTGTGAACAGTGACTTGTATTGTATGCCTGTGCAAGTGGCCAGATGTGAGATGTAAGCAGTCCTGTTCTGTGTGGTATATGTTACACTGTATGTTGGTATGAAGAGCAACGTATGTTAGGTCTGTGCAGGGTGCCAGACATGGGCTTTATATGCAGTCCTGTTCTGTGTACAGTGTGTGTGTGTGAACAGTGTTGTGTCCTGAGTGTTTAGTGCATCTCTCCAGCTCACTAATCAGGGATAGTCAGGTCAGTAGAAGAAGACAGTGGGGCCGCCTTTATCGAGACGATGACTCCGCTTTTAGGCAGGGATGCTCCTCTTTCCCTGATCAGTTAGGGACAGTTGTCCATTCTTCCTTCTGGAGAGATGCAATTGGTCCGTGCAAGTACTTTATGTGTGTGTTTGCAGTTTTAAATGGACACGCCATTCTTGGGATTATTTTGCTAATAGTGCACGCATGAACAGGCGTTTTAACAGTTTGTAGAGTCTTCTGCAGGTCTTTTGTTGTTATCTTGGGTTCTTCCTCACCTCTTTTAAGATTTGCCCATTGTGCTCTTGGAGTGATCCAAACAGGATGATAAGTCAATACTAAGTCAAATAACCTAACAACACTGCTATGCAGAACACAATCTCTTAAAGGGGTACTGTAAAATTGGAATAACACAGCTGCTTTCCTCCAGAAACAGTGCTACCCTGCCCATGGAATGTGTCTGGTATTGCAGCTCAGCTCCACTGAAATGAATTAGGCTGAGTTGCACACACAACCTGTGGACTAGTGTGGTAATGCTTTTTGAAGAAAGCAGCTTTATTCATCTAATGCTGTAAAGCCCCTTTAAGGTATACAATATCCAAAGTTGAACTAAACCATAATAGGCTCACCTTCAGCCAAAAAAAAAAAAAAAAAGAAACGGAGGCTACAGTCGGCACAACAATAGTAGATCTCTAAACCTGTATATCAGCAAGCAGGCAAAATAAAGCCTAACACAACAACCAATAAACTCAACTGATGCCCATTGATTTTAATTATTTGAGCTTGAAGAAGTGGATCTTGATTAGTGGAAACCAAATTTTAGCTGCTTAATACGCCCTATAACGGCATTTAAGCAAGAATGTAGACGCCCCACACATTCCCCATAAGTCCTCTGTAAGAGTTTGCCTTCTTGTGCATATTGGAAAGCACAACTTATAAAATATATATTAAGCCATACTATGATTAGATCAGAATAATACATAGTAATTAGAGATGAGCGAGTATACTCGATAAGGCAAACTACTCAAACGAGTAGTGCCTTATTCGAGTATCTCCCCACTCGTCTCTAAAGATTCGAGTGCCAGCAGGGGGCGGGGGAGGAACGGGCGGGAGATCTCTCTTCCCCCCCGCTCCTCCCTGCTCACCGCCGCAACTCACCTGTCACCCACGCCGGCACCTGAATCTTTAGAGACGAGCGGGCAGGTACTCGAATAAGGCACTACTCGCCCGAGTAGTTTGCCTTATTGAGTATGCTCGCTCATCTCTAATAGTAATACATAAAACAGCTGTTCAGTCAGGAGCACCATATGATATGGTAATCAGTATCTACACAGTATAGTTGCCCGCTAGCCTTTTCTATCAGAAATTTTGCAACCTGGTTGCTTTTTAGTTCAGTTCCACCAGGACAGAGTTGTGATCTGTGACTGTAGCTTGGCTATAGTGTCTACAGGGAGTCTGAGGTAGTCTGAGAAACACCCTGTCTTATCATTGGTTCAGGCTATTGATCCATCCTCCCACTGCAGTTTGGTCTCCTCAGATTAGCCACTAGTTGCCTGCTTGTAGTGCAGTATACCATCTGAGAATACACTGAATAGCTGGAACCTGTCATAAGGGGACAGCACAAGGGTGAAAGCAAACAGCTATGGTATTAATGGAAACCGAATCTCTTCCCTGCTAGTCTTCTGAATAGCGAATGTAGAACATAAACACGCTTGGCATGTGTCAGGAAACTACCAGGCCCACAGCAGATTCTCAGTGGGTTATCTCAATTATGTTACTTATCATCTCTCTGGATTCCACCCCTCTGTGAGCACCCTTGTATATACACATGCTATACAAACTCCAACTTGTTACCATATAGACCTTGCTTTAACTCTGGGTACAAGAAGGTAGGAAAATATTTCTATCCCCTTGTTTGACAGTCACATCTGACAATGCTAGTCTTCACTGCCAAAACCACATGCTTAGGGGAGGATCGTGTTTTATTAGAACTTGCTACTTGTTGTCAGTGAACAACGCCTCTATCCAATCTACTATTCCAAAAACAGCATAGCCTACAGCTATAGATTATTATGATTGGACAGATAAAAATGCTTTACCTTTACACAAATCCAGCGCACCTGAAGTAACAAAAAAAAAAAACAGATGAACTCTTGCAAGAATGTCTTACGATACATTTTCCATTACTTCATGACTTTTCCTATGTACTGCGGTGCTCATGTTATAGCTGCTTTCAGTGCTCACCCTCACCATTATGTTGTAGAACAGGGGATCTCTTTTATCTTCAGATGTTTTATGCATTATAGGATTATAAAGAGGTTTATTGTCAAACACTTAAGTTGTCATGTTTTTTTAATTTTATCAAGAAGAGTCTGTACATTTGGTTACTTGGTTGGGGTTTAATATAGAATATAACATTATATTAGTCACCTATTCCCAACATTTTTAAAGGATCCAAGGAACAATAAAAACTGAAAGAAATCTTTTATGCAATTTTTTTAAAATAAATAAATATATATACCCAAGAATAGACCTTAAAATGGTTATATATGGATAGTCATTGGTGACATATCATTAGGATAGCCGGGTCAAATTGGTGTGGGTCTGGCCACTGTGACCTCAAGGATTGCTAGAATGAAGTGTCCGTGGCATTATTGAAGCATTGTGCTATTTTGTCTCATGTTAAATGTGATTGTTCTTGTAGATATGATACCTTTTATTGGCTAACAAAAATACATGATGTTAATGTAAGCTTTTGGACCTACGCAGGGTCCTTCATCAAGGCATAATGAAATGGATTAGAAGAGGCATGCACACATACTTTTTACTAGGCACAAACATGTTAGTTTACCTGGGTTATCTTGGGAGGTGGCCTGGTATGTACATAAAAAGTTGTGTAACTTTGCCAATACATGGGGGCATATTTATCCATGCAGTAGTGCTAGTTTTTTGGTCAAATTCTGCTATATAGGGTGGAATTGCCGTGGAATTTCCATGCGGACTTTTCATGTGGACTTTCCGCAAGGAAGTTCCCACGGCATTCTTAGGCCTGAGACTAAGCAGCAAAGTGGACAAGATTTGCAAAAATGTTGTCCACATGCTGCGGACAGACCGCACGGAAACAGACATGCGACGCGGAATTCAAATCCGCGACATATCAATTGTATAGCCCTTTCCGCTGCGGGCTCTCTTCTCTTTATGGGGAGAGATTTCCACAGTGGAATACAAGCGAGCAAGCCACTTCAAACCCGCCCCAAATAACTCAGGTTTTGAAGCAGCCTTTCCGCAGCGGAACTCTTGCGGAATTTCCATGCAGTCCCGCTGCTGACATTCCACGATATTTCCACTGGATTTCCAAACCCAGCCTCCCAGTATACAGAGGGTGGACGAAAATATGAAAACACCATACGAAATGCATGCTTATGTGACATGGGATTATAAATCATATTCCAATAAGACATGTAGAAAACGATTTTAAGTGGAGGTAATATGACAGTGTTGTGAAATTGCTGATAATATACTGATTACTATGTATCATTTATTATTTATGTCAGCTGAATGGCATAATGACATGTAAAGTGTCCTATCGAATGCACCAAGGAAGCGAAAAAAAGACATTATTGCATTGTGGGAGTAAAGAAAAGTGAATAAGAAGTTAGATGCATGTGGACAAGGATAGAAAGACATGTACAACTATCAGTTACCAGATCATTGTGGTTGGCACTATCGGCTAAAAATAGCATATACTGTACGCAAGATACTCACATACAGTTTCTATTTGTGGACACGGAGGAAAAACAATATATTAGAAGCATGTTTCACTTCCTTTCAATGCCTGTGCACAGGACGTCTACCTGGATGTGTGAAGTAGTACCGACTACAATGCAGCCTCGCAGACCGTATATATTATGTCACAAACAATATCCATTTATGGCAGACTTTCTGTATACTTTCTCAGAACCCTTAATTAGTCCATTTTGTTTATCAGAAAATACATCAACCATTTAGGCCTATTGGTTTGCTCAGCATTAAAGCACTGTATATATAAGTGAAGCTCCAATCCGCAGCTACATGCTTTCCAATTTATTAGGACAACTTGTCTTTTGCTTCTGCTCGACTTACCTTAATTAGTAAATAATATATGTTTTGTTTCAAAAACAGTGTGATCTTACTGCTTTGAACTGCAGATGTTCCTGCAAAGCAATTCATTTATATTCGGACCATATAAATAAATCATAGGACCCTGCTGCATATAAAGTCATATAGCAGCAAATATTCAATATACCAGAGGGTTATTCCATCCACAAAATCCTGCAGCATCCAGATCGATAATCATCATAACCGATATAGTTAGTGTATCAATAAATAGGCAGGGTCCCATATCTGTGGTACTCATGGACTGTAATGAGTATAGTCAGAAACACTAAACTGTGGGACCTTTATGTCTTATTTTCTGTCCTATTCCAACTAAGTCCCAAGGGGCATCCAGATAAAGGGGTTTTCCAGACAAATGCTATTGATGACTTATTCTTAGGATAGGTCATCTATAGTTGATTGGCTGGGGTCTACCTCTCAGGATCCTGGCCAATCTGCTCATCTTGCACCTGCTGTGGGTACCACAATACATAGGGTAACGGAGCAGAAGCAGTTAGGACTAGAGATGAGCGAACATGCTCGTTTAGGACAATTACTCGATCGAGCATCGCTTTTTTCGAGTAACTGCCTACTCGGACGAAAAGATTTGGGGGCGGTGGGGTGGAGCAGGGGGGAACAGGGGGAAGCTCTCTCTCTCTTTCCCCCCCCACTCCCCACCGTAACCCCCCACTCCACCGCGCCGCCCCCCGAATCTTTTCGCCCGATTAGGCAGTTACTCGAAAAAAGCGATTCTCGATCGAGTAATTGCACTAAACGAGCACGTTCGCTCATCTCTAGTTAGGACTTAACCTTGTATAGTGGCTGATGATGGTAATTGCAGTTGCAGCTGTCATTGATTTTAGTAGGAACTGTTTTAATAGGATTAAATAGAATTTTAATAGGAACCTGCAATTTCCAGCACTGACGTCTACACAGGAGGCGGAGCTAACAATTATCAGGGGTCAGGAACGGTGGACCCCAACTGATCAACTATTGATAACCTAACCTGAGGATAGGTTATTAATATAGGTCATTACCCCTTTAATATAATCCCTGCTAGAGTACGATGAGCCTGATGTGTGCAGATGTACACGTCCTCATGCACTAGGCGCATTTCGGGCCATCCATTTGACTAAACTATGTCAGCAATAAGCTAGAGTAAATTTCGGGTATAATTTATGCCCACTTAAAAAAAGTGGTATCAGATGGCATCAAATAAAAATGTCACATTTTTTTTGCACAATGTTTGCACCAAAAATTGCAACTTTGTTTTAGGCCAGTTTGGGCATGACAAAAACCCCTCCATAGTACATTAAAAATGACAATACTTAAAGCTAATATCTCCAGTTCACTTTCTGAATTTAGGAAATGCTCTGTGAAGTTTGCTCAGTCTACGCATTTCAAAATAAACCACTTCTTACCATATCAGCCAATAAAAGTTTTTTTGGGTTAATGACTGTTGCAATAATAGCATATATGAGTAATATAAAAAGTGCACATGTGTATGTGCTGTTATTAATATCTACTTTCAAAGTGAAATAGAACCCCGTCAGTAAAATCAGGGTATGACCAAGCTCCACATAATATTGCTGTGATTTTCTGTTCTTGAACATTGAGTTTCCATCTTCTAACTTAAAGAAATGAAAGACGTGGGAGTGCAGAAAAAAACATCTTCAACTGAGTACATTTATGTGTGGTCTAACAGCTCGCCACATCCTGTTTTACTATCTTTTTTGATAGTTTCAAACAAGCAAGCAACTCCATCCTACAATTCTGTATAATACGTGGTGAATGTCACGGGTTACCTGAAGTTCTCAGCTATTCAGCTGATTATGTTTTTTGTTAATGGAAAATCTACATACGAAAATGGAAAGAAATGTTGATTGCAAATGTTGGAAGAGTTATCTGGAAAATAACAAAGTAACTGGTGAAAAATAATACAATAATCTCAATTAGTAAAACTACATATTAAAGGGAACCTGTCACCTGCCTAAAGCACCATGAACTAAATGATGGTGCTGTTGGGGGGTGACAGGGAGCTGGGTGCTGTATTTTTCATACTCACCCGCTGCCTGTGAAGTCCACGCACCGACTGAAACTCTGACTCTTCAGAGTCCTGTGCACATGATCTCCTATACAAGTCTATGGGAAAATGCACACACAGGACTCCGAAAAGAGTCAGATTTCTGTGTGGCGCGTTGACTTCAGGAAGAGGGTGAGTATGAAAAATACAGCACCCGACTCCCCAGAGCCTGCTCTAAAAAGCACCATAAGTTAGTTTATTGTGCTTTAGGCAGATGACAGGTTCCCTTTAAGTCACTTTTAGGTAAATGCTCTCCTACAGCTAAGGGCTCGTCCACCTCTGCCTTAGGGCTCGTTAGGGCTTTCCGTCTGTCTGTTCATTTTAGAAGTAGAGAAATGGAATTAAAACAAAATTAAATGTTTCATTTTTTCCCCCCAGTGAATTCAGAGGGTTTTCAAAAAAAAAGTGAAAGCTTTCAGTTTCCTTCCATTCCGTTAAGTTTATATTTTTTAACGGAGCACATACTACTCTCGTCTGTCAGTTAACGCAGGGCTCTTGTGATGATCATGTAAATACAGGGCGCATGTCGTAAATGTTCATCATACAGGCTAAAGACAAGCCAGTCTTTGATGTTCATTTATGTCAGAGAGAAATAATAGGTTAAAAAGCGGTGGTACCTTTAACATGTTCTGTGCGACATAGAAAATCTTCTGCGGTGAGCTGTGCATGATAGGCCTCTTCTCTCCTACCACCAACATGGCTGCAGCTGGCAGTTTGCTGACTCTTATCTACTTGAGTTTGCCCCACTTGCTACTGCTTTGGGCCCACCTACAACATGAAGCCACTTTGTAAGTTTCTTCTGGGGCCACTTTGGGTTCCCAATCCTCCCCAGCCTGCAGCACCATATGGGAAATTCAGGCACTACACAGTGCTCATTAAAATTACTGAAATAATGTGTGGATGTGTCAGGTCCTCCAGAGAGAGATGGTTTTTGGAATTGCTCTCTACTCTGGTTAATAAAGGATGATCTTTCAAGGAAGGGTCCCGAATGAAGAGTAATCATTAGTCTCTCTATACAATATATATTGTATTAAGTGGTGCCATTAAAATACAACTCATTCTGCAAAAAACAAGTCATGTGGATGGAAAAATATAAACAATATACCTCTTGGGAGGCAGAGATGAGAAAATAGAAATGGAGAAATTAAAAATGGCTGCAGTGGGGAGCGGTTCCATGCTTTCTTCTTATTAATGACCTATCTTCAGGACCAGTGCCATTCACTGACTGTAAATGAACAAAAACGGTGCTCTAAAACTTATCTATTAGGTAAGCAAGAGATTCCCACCAGGGGTGGTTGTGGAAACGGCACAACACACTGATGTGCCTATTAGGTGTGCCCTTCTCTGCACTGGAATGATGCAGAACACCTCCGTGCAAAGTGGAAAAGAAGGAAGAACCACGTGGAACGGACATGGTGTTTAAGAATGCAGAAGAGAAGCCACAGTGTAGAGAAGCAAAAGTTTATTAACAGGACATTTCCTGGTTCTTCCTTCTTATTCACTGACCGCGCCCGGTTTGTGCAGACTGGTGGTCCTACCGTACCTTGTGATGGTAGCAAGCAATGAAGATGATTGTCTTCTGGTTCTTCCTTCTTATTCACTGACTGCACCTGGTTTGTGCAGACTGGTGGCCCTACCGTGCCTTGTGATGGTAGCAAGCAATGAAGATGATTGTCTTCTGGTTCTTCCTTCTTATTCACTGACTGCACCTGGTTTGTGCAGACTGGTGGCCCTACCGTGCCTTGTGATGGTAGCAAGCAATGAAGATGATTGTCTTCTGGTTCTTCCTTCTTATTCACTGACTGCACTTGGTTTGTGCGGACTGGTGGCCCTACCGTACCTTGTGACGGTAGCAAGCAGGGAAAATGATTGTCTTTTGGTTCTTCCTTCTTATTCACTGACTGCACCTGGTTTCTGCAGGCTGGTGGCCCTACCGTACCTTGTGATGGTAGCAAGCAGTGAAGATGATTGTCTTCTGGTTCTTCCTTCTTATTCACTGACTGCACCTGGTTTCTGCGGACTGGTGGCCCTACCGTACCTTGTGATGGTAGCAAGCAGTGAAGATGATTGTCTTCTGGTTCTTCCTTCTTATTCACTGACTGCACTTGGTTTGTGCAGACTGGTGGCCCTGCCGTACCTTGTGACGGTAGCAAGCAGGGAAAATGATTGTCTTCTGGTTCTTCCTTCTTATTCACTGACTGCACTTGGTTTGTGTGGACTGGTGGCCCTACCGTACCTTGTGATGGTAGCAAGCAGGGAAAATGATTGTCTTCTGGTTCTTCCTTCTTATTCACTGACTGCACCTGGTTTGTGTGGACTGGTGGCCCTACCGTACCTTGTGACGGTAGCAAGCAGTGAAGACGATTGTTGCCTGGTTCTTCCTTCTTATTCACTGACTGCACCTGGTTTCTGCAGACTGGTGGCCCTACCGTACCTTGTGACGGTAGCAAGCAGTGAAGACGATTGTTGCCTGGTTCTTCCTTCTTATTCACTGACTGCACCTGTTTTGTGTGGACTGGTGGCTGTATCTATCGTAACTTGTGATGGTAGCAAGCAGTGAAGATGATTGTCTTCTGGTTCTTCCTTCTTATTCACTGACTGCATCCAGTTTGTGCAGACTGGTGGCCTTACCGTACCTTGTGATGGTAGCAAGCAGTGAAAACGATTGTCTCCTGGCTCTTTCTTCTTATTCACTGACTTCACCTGGTTTGTGCGGACTGGTGGCCCTACCGTACCTTGTGATGGTAGCAAGCAGTGAGGATGATTGTGCCCCAGTTGTGTGGATTTTCTCAAAGAATAGAAACAATGTCAGCATCTCCACTGGCAATTTTATTGATCCTAAAACAGCATACAAAGAAGTGCAACAGTGTAGCTTCTCAGAGCCTTTTTCAACAATACAAATTGATCAAAAGTACTTCCCTATAAACCTATCCAAACCTCCTCTCTCAGGGCTAAAACACCAGTCAACAAGCAGTAATCAAAAACAATGAAAAACACCTTATGTGCAACTAATCAAAGTGTATAAAACCTGTTGACACCAATACAACGATACTTGTTAGATGGGCTGCCAGCCTTCAGATCCACGCTCCCTCGGCATTCCCATATCCTCATTGGACCTGTGCACAGCTTCAGTCTTCTGCTCATGTCAGTAGGCTTCAGTTTGTTCCACTATGTTCAAAGGTGATGCTCCATTCACAAAATGACTAAAAATAAACAGCACTAATAGGTCCACCACGCACATGCGTATGTATGACCCATCAAATCAGAGGGCCTGTCTTCCTTGCTGTACTTACAATGTCGCTACGGACTGTCTGACACAAAGCGTCATGTTACGATGACACCAAGTGAGTCAACAGCTGGCACGACCTTCAGAGAACAAGCGCCAATGTGCTGCAGCACATAGTGTTCCACCAGGGAATTGACAGTATGCTCCAAATATCTCAAGTTTCGTTTCATATATCTTTATCATGAGCAATCCCCCAACATTAACATAATATATCAGCGGCAGTCTAACATGGATCGCCTGACTCCAAAGCCACATCCTTTCCTATGAAAATACAAGAAAAAGGAACATGTCAATCCCAATAGAGGATTAGTACATGCACACTATACAAGCTATATCATTCAATACTTCAATCAGTGCTAATGCAGGGCTATTACAGTACTTTTGATCAATTCGTATGCTTGAAAAAGGCTCTGAGAAACTGAAACATTGTACTTTGTGTACGCTGTTTTGGGACCAATAAAGCTGCCATTGCAGATGCTGTCATCGTTTCTATATTTTGTGGACTTTTTGCACTGGGGTGGATCAACCCAGTGTGAGATGAACTGCCGCATTTCAGGTTAATAACCAGAAGGAGTGCTTTGGTGCTCTTTCCATTGAGTTGCTTTGGACAAGTGGGTGTGTATGTTGTGATGCTAATAAGGGTGATGGAACAATACCTCTGCAGTGCCACCTAATTGAAGACAGCATTCCTGCAAGTCAATGTTAGACTCTTTATACAAGCTTTGTAACATTGACTGGGAAATAAAAGCCAAGCCAGAATCCATACACAGACAGCTGTTTCTGGGTGTTTGCCCCTCATCAGTGTGCAGTAAGTTTTTGGCTTGGTTAGCGAGTGGCCTGTGATGTGGGTCAGAAACGCTATCTTTTCTCCTAAGGGAGAGCACCTAGACAGTGAGTGAGTGAGGAGACTTATAAGGCTATTCATGCTCCTCTGGGTAATATGCAAATAAGGGAGATTGAATACAAGCCTTGTAACAATGACTGGGAATTAAAAGCCAAGTCTGTAAAGGATTTTGGCTTGGCTTTCCATTTCCTCCTAGGGAAAATTTAGGTCCAGCCTATAGCAGGAGGTTGACCTCCCTTAGGCCTGTTGTGTGACCTGGATGGCTCACTCCTGTAGTATAGCGCACTGAACAGGAGTTGTAGTAGGGCTCTGTGAGGAAGGCATCTCGGGTATTAGATTGGGTGTAGGAGTAACACTCATATTGTTTAACAGACAAAATGGCATGTTGGAAAGGTATATTTTGAGTTGACACTTAACTGTAACAAATTCTAGATATTGGTGAGAAGGCAACACAGTTCTGAGGTCTGTGTAAAGTCTACATTGACCAATATTAAGTTAAAATTCAAATAATCATAGTACTCTTCAATAAATGAACAAAGCTGATGAGCACTACAAACATATAAACAACATGGATGCCTTCTCTATGAGAATAATCCTGATTACCCAACCATACAGATCATCAGAAAGAGAAAGGCAACTTCCAAATTGCATTGTCAAAAATAGATATTTTCATTCCAAAGAAACTGGTGTGATCTTTTCACTAAGCTGAGATGCTTGAAAAAGCCGAAATATTGCAACTGCCTCTATGGAATAAAAAGATCCATTTTTGATACTGCACTTTGGAAGCTGCCTACTATTTCATCTGATGATCTGTTTACTACTGCTCAAGTTATATTCTAGAAGTTTCAAGTATTCTGCATCACCGAGAGTGAATAGCAACTGACAAGCATAATAGCACCACCTGGAGTATATTGTAACCATCACGCTTCTGTGCCTTGCAGGAGAATAATAACCATCAAGCGTTTGTGTGCTGCTGACATGTAAAGAAAGTAAATTCTTCTGTCTAACCAATTCGGTCAGCTCCTGTTTCTTTAAAGAGGAACCCTCAACCACCACCTTACATGCATCTTCCCGTGATTGATGCATTGATTTGCACTTAAATTATTCCCCTGGATTCATCTGTTGTGGAACTTCAAAGATGAACATCCATCACTTGACAAGTTCAGGCCTTAGTCTTCCTGACAAGGACCCTCAGTTACTTCATACATTAAGCATTTCTGAATGCTAAATGTTGGTTTTAATTATTTTCTTATGTAGCCTATTTATGTAGAGCTGATACTAGGAAATAGTCTATATTCTTTATATCATAATCAATATCAAACAATGCAGATAGGAAACGTTTTTGCTCTCACTAATTCTATCTTAGCATAAGCCTTGCATCAGCATATTTTACCATGCAACAATACCAATAATTCACTCTGGTTAAATCATGTTTGGATCCTATTTTTTTTCCATATTCTGTATGAGTATAGAAACGCTATCTTTTCTCCTTAGGGAGAGAGAGTACCTGGACGGTGAGAGAGGAGACTCAAAAGGCCATTCATGCTCCTCTGGGTAATATGCAAATAAGGGAGATGGAATAATACCTCCACAGTGCCACCTATTGGAAGGCAGCATTCATTCAAGCAAAAAGTCAGACTCTTTATACAAGTCTTGTAACAATGACTGGGAATTAAAAGCAAAGCCAGACTCCATGTACAGACAGCTTTTTCAGGGTATTAGCCCTTCATCAGTGTAGAGTAGGAGTTTGGCTTTGCAAGTGAGAGGCCTAGGATGGGGGTCAGAAATGCTATCTTTTCTTCTTAGGGAGAGCACCTAGATGAAGAGAGAGGAGACTCAAATGGCCATGCACACTTCTCTGGGTAATATGCAAATAAGGGAGACGGAATAATACCTCCACAGTGCCACCTATTGGAAGGCAGCATTCCTTCAAGCCAAAGTCAGACTCTTTATACAAGCCTTGTAACAATGACTGTGAATTAAAAGCAAAGCCAGGCTCCATGTACAGGTGGCGCTGTGGAGGTATTATTCCATCTCCCTTATCTGCATAATAAAAGATAGCGTTTCTGACCCCTGTCCTAAGCCTCTCACTAGCAAAGCCAGCTTCCTACTGTACACTAATCAAGGGCAAATACCCTGAAACAGCTGTCTGTACATGGAGTCTGGCTTTGCTTTTAATTCCCAGTCATTGTTACAAGGTTCGTATAAAGAGTCTGACTTTGGCTTGAAGGAATGCTGCCTTCCAATAGGTGGCACTGTGTAGGTATTTTTCCATCTCCCTTATTTGTAGGAGTATATTCATCTCTCTTGATACAAGGGTAGCTGTCTGAAATGTGCCCATACCTGTTCATGAATAGGCTGTGGGGAACAGTACAAAAATGTTGGTCTTGTTTGATGCAGCTGTAGTGTCTATGCATATATTGATAGCTGTTCCACTACCACCCACCAGGGTATTCCTTTTGAGGCAGCTTTCAGGTGTTCTGGTGGGTTGTGTTGGGGAAACCCATACTGAGAGTCTTCTGTGCATTATTTCTTCCTCTTTCTGATCTGAGCAGATGCTGTTTCTCTGCTCATGAGTTTATTTTAGGAAGTTGACTGCTCAAAAAGAGCAAGCAGATGCGTCAATATGTGTGTATAGACTAGAAACATAGAGCAGGGTAAAGTTAACTAGAGTGAACTTGTAATGCACACACAAATGCAAAATGCACCAGTGACATGTAAATAAAACAGGTGTCAAATAGAAGTAGAACTTCTCGGAATCTTATTGACTCCTGTGGAAAGATCAAGTGGTCCCTTTTCTTTAATGTTCAGTACACAGTATGGCCTGTGGCAATATCTGGACAGATTTCATAATAGATTGTAGAAAACAGCCTTTCTTACCGAGGGTACTGTACTTGTGGTATATGTAAAAGTTTGCATAAATAAGGAAAAAAACTTTATTGACTTCTCATAACAGTGATGGAAATTTTGGCAGCTTCTACTGTTCGGCTCAGTACAGCAAGACAAGACGGCTCTTTGACCCCCAAATGGCCCTTCATTTACAACCACAGGCTGTTTGTGAGCGCCTCTCGTCTCTGTGCTCTACTCTTGAGGGTCCACAGAGAAGAGGACAGAACAGTGGACAGTCAGCCCTCTCCCCTTCTTACTTAACCCTTTCCAATCCACCGTCTGACGTCTGAAGACATTCTGATTGAAGGCTGTACAGCTCCAATGTCGGAAGACGTCCGGCAGGGTATTCTTACTGTATATTACTCGCCACTCTGTTATCGGGGGCCTCTCCAGCATGTCACATACCGCAGTACTGGCTCTAGCCAGCAGATGGCGCCATTGTATAGTGGCAGAAAGAGAAAGCCCCCTAGGAAACCCTGAATCCAAAATTGGATTGCAAAGGGTTAATGTAAAGTCTCATTCATGGAGCTATTACTCTACTGTGTACTCTGGAGTCCAAAGCGGCACCTGCTGTCCAAAGTGCCTTCTGGCTCCCAGACAGGACCTGGCTCCTAAAGGAGACGGCCATTCACCGACCCACCATTAGTCCCTGCGTCTTCTCAGGAAGTTGATGATGCCACATCCTAACATGCACTTATCATTCTTTAACTACATTTTCATTCAAGTAAAAAAAAAAAAACTATCATGACCCTTTTGTTTCTTATCAACATAGACATTTATTTGTGTCCGAGGAGAAAGATTGGGGTGTTTGTATCTGTTGACATTTAGCATATCTCTATGTTAATCAGGTGGTTGTGGTGGCAGAGGTGGTATTGAGTGGGTGGACTGAGCGATGGAAACAGAAGGGATGTTGTACAGCTTGCTTCAGATGGCCTTTGCCAGGTTCAGTCATTTCCTGTCCGTCTGCCAAAAAACACAGGCTGATAAATTGACATGAAATGATGAGTGTGGGAACTGTATAGCCTGACAGTGTACAGGACAAGATGACAGCGACACAAGAAGCACCAACTAACAAAGTCTTATCTGGAGATCAGGATTTTGTAGAGAAATTTGCTTCTTCTTTCTTGTCTTGCCCCTCTTTATAACACATAGCTAAAGAAATAACAGTGGAAAACAGAGAGGAGATGAGACGTAACAGCTGAGAGCCGATGTCTATACTCGGAAGTCAAGCTGCTCCCAGCTGCGCTCAGATCCCAGGCCTCGTCACTACATTGTTTGGAAATCTTTAGTTGTTTCCTACTATGGAAGCATACTGGGGGTCATGTTTGAAAATGTTCATCCAACAAAATGGCTAAAATGAGGTTAAAAACATCAAAATACCTCATATAAACTTTTTTATTGCTTTTTCTAAAGATCTGGGACTTTTGGCTTATGTGAGGCACAGCATATGATGTGCAAAGAAAAAAACAACATATTCTTTACGTTAAGAACTAATGTTACCATGTTGAAGTTTGAAGCAGGAAGGTGCAGATGTTGGGAAAAAAACTGATCTCCACAGTTAAAAGGTTTCATACTCATGATTGGTTGCAGTAAATAGGAATGATGGGCGATTATGGAAATTTTCCTGATCTTTATCAGTGACATGGCTACAATTACCGCATAGTCAATGTATCTAAAATTCTTCTCCTGGCATAATTTTTGGTTATTTTCAATTAAAGGAGTTGTACCTAATCTAATATAAAGAAGCCTGCAGGCATTTTCTTGCACCACACTTGGACCCTTTTGTGTGACCTTTGGTGGATGATTTTGGTTTCATTAGATTTGTTACATCCTCACCACTGCCACAATATCAGAAAATTTTAGTTTGATACATTGAGTGACTGTCAGGCAAGGTCAAAGCTACTATGTTAATTCTAGCGGCGCTGTTGTGCTTCAGCCAACAGCGCCGCTAAGAAGAGTCAAGCATTGCTGAATGACGTTCATATCAAGTGCCTACCAGTTTGACTGTTGTCATGTCCCCAAAACGTGGAAGACCAAGCCGTGGACGGTGAACGGTTCAAGCCGAATCCTCGGCTCGACAGTTCTTAAAACATTTACAATGACTTCTCCAAACATTTTATGTTCCGTAGTGAACATCGGGTCAATCTAGTTAGAAAAATATGGCTTCTTTCTCCCCAAAACAGCACCACTCCTGTGCATGGACTGTCTGGTACTGCAGAGTCCAATTCATCAAACAATTCCCCTATATTGTCTCAAAACTCAAGTCTGCTGTCTGTTAACCATTGTTATTCCCTCCTCTCGAATAAGACCCTCTTTAATCCAAGGCTTCCCATTGTTTCTACTGCTTAACAGTATGACATTCACTTCAAGACTAAACTAAAGAGTATTTGTTTTGGTTTAAACATTGTATCTCTGATTTATCATAACATGAAGCATTACATTATGTGTCTACACTGATACATAAACTATTAGATTAATGGTTAAGGTCAGTTTACATAACTATTGCTCCATCCAGATGTTCCATCCAGTGTATTATGTATGATGTATTGGGTTATAGTGCTGTTAATAAGTTGCCCATCAGACTCTTTAGAGAAGGGCCTACTCTGCATATAACTAAATCTGGCTCTGGGTACTATGCACAAACACAGGGCTTTAGATCTCTTGTTTAATCATTATACCGGGTGTGTTTAATACCTTTTTTCTTCTTTTTCTTTTTGCAGTAAATGAGATTATAAGGAATGACTTGTCCAGCAACAATGTCCACGCATAGCTCTGACAATCCTGGACTTTTCACACAGAGACATCTGCCCCCTATCTGCTCTATAGTGAAGACTGGATTGGACTCCCACCTGGCGCTTTCTACATATTATGGAGTTTCTTAGCTTCACTACAGCAGATGTGTTTAGTCTTCAGAAGAATGATCATCTCAAGTAAAGAATATGAAACAAACATTCAATGTATTATACGGAATCTAACTGAAATACTTGACAAAGTTGAGGGCCAGGAACAGCAACTGATTCTTTTGGCACCACTGGATGCCGGCAGTGCCTTAAATGTTCATATTTGTGGCATTAGGACGAATCAAAAAGCTTTCTGTTTGCTACCAAAAGAAGTATTTTCGGTGCAATTGACTTCAAAGCGATTGTTCAGCTTGCTGATTTGGGTGGAAGCAGACTTTATTTGTCAAGAAGAAAAAAAAAAAGGCAAAGATTGGATGTACAATATGTAAAAAAAAAAAGATCCAGCAAACTCGCCTTAATTTCTGCGCCTCAAATAAAAACCACCAATCTGACTCTTTATACTCTATTTAATCCATATAAAGAAATCCATTGGAATAAAAGAATGTTTTGTTCTTAATTTGGAAGCAGGGCACACAAAAGATAAAAGCACAGAACAATCTAATAAACATACATGCGTGTTAAAACATGATTTAATCCCTAGATGATGCCTAATAGTATCAAACATCTGTTCCTGTCATTGACATAACTAGCTCAATTTTAAGGCAGATTGAGTTACATACAAATTAAGCAACGCTCCTCTCTCCTCACCTAGCCAATAATTGAAAGCAGTTATATGAAGCTAGGATGTTGCCCGACATATAATAACATCAGGCATTGTATTCGGTGTTCATCACGCCAAGTGCAGTATATCGTATGCATCATATTGCTCAATCCTGAAAGCAAGCACTTTAGACATAATACAAAAAGTTTGGGTAGAGTAAAAGCAACAAACTAAGTGTAATTTGTACATAGGTGACTATAAGATTGTAAATATTTGTTTGGTTTCACAAAAGCCTTATATCTATAATTCTACAGTAGGGACATGTGTCCCTGCAGCTGTTATTAAACTACAATTCCCAGAATGCCAGATGGCAATGCATGCTCGGAGTGGTAATTCAAAAACAGCTGGACAGCCACAACTTGCCTCAGGCCATATACCGGGAATGTTACCAAAAATGGCTGACAATGCAGTGCTATGTGAACTGTGTCCATATGTGTTAATATCATTTGGAGTATAGTAAAGATATGTAGTATGATCCTGTTCTTTATCTATTGTACCAGTAGCAGCTAAATACTAGTGATACATTTTTACTATCTGTAACCAAACTCTAGCATGGTCTAATTGAGAATACAATGTAACTAATGTTGTGCCTTAGTAATCAATGCCCTCTTCTGGAAAAATGCCTGAATTACAAGCTGATGGAAGGTTACCGGCTTGAAGAAATATAATGCTGTGTATTATGTCTTACTTTTTGAAAGGAAATCTAAAAGCCATATTTAATATTTGCACATTACTGTGATCAATTGAATGGAGAATATGGCTTTCATGTACAAACCGGGCTTTTCATTATTGTAATAACTATCTTTTAACCTTTCATGTGTAATCCAAAAAATGTTTACCCATTATATAGCACTATAAGATTTGCATGATATATGTATAATAGATGACCAAGTAGACAGTTCAGTGCTCAGAGACTCCGTACGCTGGCTATCCCTGAACAGTATCAATAAAGCAATATTATGGAGCCAGGATTGCCGTGTTTTCTCTCTCTGCTTGCCCCCCATTTAGTGCGCTTACATATTCTGCAGTGCTTTAAAGAGATTGTCACCATTCACATCAGCTCTTGCCCCCAATTGGACTCTTCATTTCCTTTCTCACATATACTAGGGGCAATTTTAAAGGAAGTTGATGAAGATATCAGTATATTTGGGAGAGTGGGAGGAAAACCACAAAAACATGGAAAAACAAATTAAAACTTTGTGGAGGTGTTGTTTTTGGTCAGATTGAAACCCAGGACTAAAGTGCTGCAAGGCAACCATGCAGCTCATCTGTACTATTACCAGGTTGGGGGCAACATTTATGGTGGTGATAAATAGAGATGAGCGAGCACGCTCGATAAGGTCAGTTACTCGAGCGAGCCTCGCTCATCTCGAGTAAGTGTCTTTTCCTCCGAGTGTGCTCGGGGGGGGGGCGGCGGGGGTGAGCGGCAGGGTGTAGCGGGGGGAGAGAGAGATATCTCTCCCACTCTCCCCCCGCTCCCCTCCGCTCTCCCCTGTCCCCCGCTGTTCCCCCGAGCACGCTCGGAGGAGAAAGCAGTTACTCGAGATGAGCGAGGTTTGCTCAAGTAACTGACCTTACTGAGCATGCTCGCTCATCTCTAGTGGTGATAAATATACCAAATAGGTCATCCAATTCAACACAGACCAAAAATTAGTCCAAGTGCAATTCTATTGAATGAGTAGAAAGGTGAAAAAAACGAAAGCAAGGGTGGAGCTACCTGAATGGGTGAGTGATTTGGAAAAATTATAGGTAGAGAAACGTGCGGAAGATGTGATTCTTCTCTGTCGTAAAGATGGTAGATTGTAGAAAAGACCTAGTTGTTCGGGTGCAGCCAACCCAATAATAGTCACACTGGCAGGTAAGACTATTCTGACGGATTAGTGAAGAAAAAAAATGTGATGGGTGTAGGCGCAGCTGACCGAAATATGTATTGGTATGTGCATGGTGTACCAGGCAGAGAGGCAGAGCTCTGTCTGGTACACCATGCACATACCAATAGCCAATACAAGGTGTATCCCCAGCTATAACTGAGGAAGGGGCATTGTCCCGAAACGTGTGTCTTTATGCTGGTTTAAAATAAAACGTAGAGGCTGAGCTTACTTTTTGTATTGTACTGAACTTTATATTTCGGTCAGCTGCGCTTACACCCATCACATTTTTTTTCTTCACTAATTCTATTCAATGCAAAGTGAATCAAACCTACCTATAAATGATTCATATGCCCATTTGTAAGGCTAGGTTCACATTGTGGTTAGTGATTATGCTGGATACAACGTTCAAAATGCTCCACCAAATGTATGCCCCAGAAATATGCAACTGTGCCTATACAGTTGTGTATCTGTTATTGACTTTCATTAATAAAATAAGACATACACTTTTTCAATGTACATTGGATTATTAAAGTCTATGGGCATGTTGCTGTATAAATTAAGGTTTTTTTTCCAGTACACACTAAGTAAGCACCACAGAGTCTATTGAGCCTAAAAAAAAGACACATTACCGTCCAGTTCAGCTTACTACCCCCAATGTTGATCCAGAGGAAGGCAAAAAAAAAACCTCCAATTAGGTAGAAGCCAATTTTCCTCATTTTAGGGGAAAAATAAAGTCCTTCCTGACTCCAAACTGGCAATCAGAATAAATCCCTGGATCAACAACCCTTATGAAGTAATCGGTAACTATAACATGTAATATTGTTGAACTCAAGACAGTCATCCAGGCCCCCCTTCGAACTCTTTTTTCTATTAATAACAAATACAATATTACAGTCACTGGGAAAGCCCTGGGGTTTACAAAATATAATAAAGTCCTTCATACAGGGCACAGAAGAAAATGTAAAACGATAGTAAGGAATTGCAAATTTGTCACTTCCTGCTTTAGTCCTGCCTGGCCAGGATTACTAACAGTTGCATTGCTAAACCCATATATAACATAGACTATAAGGACAATTGTCCAACAAAGACCTCTTGGACGCCTTTAGTGAGTTTACCATCACCACATCCTCAGGCAGTAAGTTCCACTGTCTCGCTGCTCTTACAGTAAAGAACCCCCTTCTATGTCGGTGTAGAAACCGTCTTTCCTCTAGATGTAGAGGGCGCCCCCTTGTTACAGTCCTGGGTATAAATAGATGATGAGAGAGATCTCTGTATTATCCCCTAATAGATTTATACATAACTATTTTTCTAAACTAAATATCCCCAATTTTGAAACCTTCTCTGGTTATTGTAGTCCACCCATTCCATTTATTTCTTTAGTTGCCCGTCTTTGAACCCACACAAGGTTTGATATGTCCTTCTTGAGTGCCGGTGCCCAAAACTGTCCACAATATTCCATGTGTGTCTGACCAGTGACTTGTAAAGAGGAAGAACAATGTTCTCGTTATGTGCCCTTCTTTAGACGAGCCCCATGATCCTATTTGCCTTGGCAGCAGATCTAGAACTTCACACTTAGGGTAATATTAAATTACAAATATCCGTTCCACTATCCCTTTTTATAATAGTCCCGCCACCCTCTGAATTTCAGTTAGATCAGATTGTTTAGTTACCTCATTTAAAAGATAAGACAATTATAAACAAATTAAGCTTGTCCAATAAAGATTTATTGATGCACAAGAAAATGTCTTTAAAAATATCCAGTTACTAGAAATAAAGAGATTTCTTATCTGAAAGCACAGCCTGTACTTTCAGAATAGCCTATTAGTGAATATATATCAAAATAGTCAAAGTAACATAGTATGTTAGTCCAGCAAAAAACAGTAAAAAGTTTATTTAAAACTTTGTTGCATCCTATTTATGCAGAATGACTTTTAGTTGAGAGGGCATCACGTTTACTAGTGCTTGGCACGGGTAGTTGAATCCCAAATTTCCTGAATCTTTGCCTTCAATCCACCCTTGATGTGGCATGGATTTTTATGCAGCTCCTGCTTAATCTTTCCCCATAAGGATTCAATTGGCGACAAATCACCGCTGCTTGCAGGCCAGGGCAATGTGTGGATCCCATTTAGAGCCAATCAGGCTTTAATCAACTTAGCCGTGTGACTGGACGCTCGATCGTGCTAGAAAATGAATTCTCCATCATTAGTTTGAAGCTTCGGAAGAGAGGGTAAAATATGTTCGGCCAATATTTTTAGGTACATAGGAGCATTGTTAGTATTTACTATGAAGTGGGCACTGCCAACACCTATCATTGACATGCATGCCCATGAAGTGGGTGGCAGGTGTAGAATATGACACCGTTTCTGGAAAGGCTTCACAATGGTTTGTAACCAAAAACAATAATTTAGTGAATATAATGTATGATAAAGAATAACACAGCAATGACATATAACTGTAGTATTTGGAGACAATACAAACAGTTCATTAACATTCAATGAACACTATATCTCAGTCCATTCCCTACAAATAGCGTGCCCTAAATAATATACATGCAATATAGAATTGTAACAGTCCATAGATGTTTTTTCAGTGGCCTGGGGAAAATAGCTCTGCTGAGACTGTTGGAAAATAAGCGTTTCCTTGGAGGTAATTTAGTCTTCCAGAGACTTCAGTTAACCAAAAGAACTTCACTAGATGAAATATGCAGTCAATGTTCCCTGAACAAATTGTTAGCATTGCATCTGAGGGGAGGCTTTACAATAAGGAAGTCAAAACAATCCAGGTACAGGTGGAGAGCCTAGGTGGCAGTACTCACAATCACACCACTGAAACTCAAGATTGGCTGTCGGTCCATCTACTCCCATTGACAGTCTCTCCTAGTCAGTATTTATAGCTGAACGTTTCTTTGGATGATCAGTAGTTTTCCGTGTCACTCACTTTCCAACAACAGAGGAGCACCACTCCAGACATCCAAGTCAAGCTCTCTCATTCTCATTGGTGTAGAAAAACTCAGCTCTCCAGTACCACTGGGGCTGCTTATTCCTCACAAGGCTCTCTGCCCAAAAACTGCTGCAGCACACAGTCTGGGAACAGCACCCTTCTTTTTTTTACTAAATCCTTCAGCAAATTAAAAGGAAGCTTGTTAGTTCACAGCATTGGAATCAGAGTAATGTGACCTGTCTAAAGGTCCTGTAACTAGATAAACATAATACAACTGCAATATGTATATATATGGTATATACACAATGGCGTTTAACACTTTACAACCACACCATTACAAAAGCTGGAAATTTCACTGTGTTAGGCTGTCTGGGTGAAATGCTTCTTGAGAAGGTCAGATCACTTGTTTGCACTTATCACCAAAGCAAAGATCAAACTTGAACTAGTCACTCAGCTTTGTTGTTCCTTAGATCATGCCGGATATTTCTTTGTTTTGCAGGCTCTTAACAAGTGTTTTTTGCTTTGCCTTGTAGAAGTGAAAACCTAGTCCATGTAGGGCTCTATTGCATGTTATGTTACTTACATTCTCCCGTGTAACGGAATTCTACTCCATTGAAAATGCAGCAATTGAAACTCGCTGATTCTTCTTGACAATTCTGTGTGACACTCTTCTGTCTTGGGCAGAAATCTTTGATGGGCGGCCTGTTTTCTTCCCAACAGCAGTTGAGTACCTTGAATTGTTGAGTGAGGTATATCCAAGGTTTTGGAAATCACTTACTGAGATTTTCCCTTTTTACATAATTTTATAATTGCTTCCCTCAGTTGGTGGTGTATTAGTTTGCCTAATGGCATTTTCAGAAACTATATGTAAAAACTTTGTAACTGCTGCTTAAATACATTGTACTGTATACTTTGCCTGGCCTAAATAGGAAAACAAGGTGCAAAGACACTTAAATTAATTAGCTTTATCAACCAATGCACAAACAATAGTTGGACTATCATGATAGTTTCCTGAGGGCAGATGGACTATTATGTAACATATGTTGATGTTGAAGAACTTGTGTAAAGGCCCATGTAGACACCATGATTATCACTCAAAATTCACTTAAAAGCCGTCTTTTAAGCGATAACCGTTGCGTCTAAACACATGGCCATTGTGCACTGTTCGTTCATCGCTCATTTCTAGCCAGCTGGAGATAAGCGATGAGCCTTATCAACACTGCAGGCTGATATCTCAGTGGGCGGTGCTCATATCATTCTTTCAGCTGTAATCCTACTGGCAGTTCTCAGCGGGACACCAACGGAAAGCCCCCAGAACAATGCAGCTCTTTGCATATTCAAAACAGCTGCATTATTCTCCGAGCTACCGCAGTGGTATTTCTCTCCCCCTGCATAACTCTTAAGTAGCTAATTAGCTACTTAGAGTTATGCAAAGATGATCGCTCAAAACTGTAACTCAAACTATCGCTTGAGCGATTTTTGAGCGATCATTGCTCCGTGTAAATGGGCCTTAACTTTTCTGTAAATCGTATTGTTTGAATTCCGAAACAAGGGGATTATTTATAGTTGAAGAAAATATTAAATTTTGGTAACTGATGGGCATAACCAAACAATTTTGCAATGATTTTGCAAAACATGCATTCAAAACAAACAGTAGCTGGACTACTATTTAAAGGGGTAGTACAAATAGCAAAAATACAAAGAAAGAGCACTCAAGTTGGCATTTCACAAGATTCAATTAATAGTAAAGCTGGCTAAATACAGGTGCATACTCATATATCCAGGAAAGACGGGACAATTTAATAATGCTCACCCCATTATATCCAGGCAGATGTTCTATAATATAATAAAAGTTCATATATATATTTCAACAATCCAATAATAACCATTTTTTTGGTTGTAGTAGATTTATTGTAAACCGAGGCGCTCAGATGCAGAGATTCTCAGTACGTTTCGAGGATAGTTTCCCCTTCATCAGAGAGTGGAATAGATAGCTATGTTATTAATTCAGCAATAAAGCCATACTCTATATATAATGTCAGAAAGATTAAAAATAAATAGCGTGTACTCTGCAATTTCCAATGCTGGCAGTGAAATGAATGGAAGAGCAACACATATGTGTGACCACCGCTTGATTCATGCAGGGACCTTAACCCTATTTTAGGATCAGTGGGGATCCCAGTGGTCGGAGCCCCACTGAACATAAAGTTATCGCCTAACCTGGGGACAACTTTAAATTTTTAGATACGTTTATATTTTGGTAAAACCCCTTTAAGTTCATCATGTTAATGTAACAAATACATAAATACATTTTTTTTAAATATACAAATAATAAATAAAAAAAAGTTTAAACATTTCTTAGAGCGACCTTTATTAGCTATATGTTATAAACGTATTACAATTTGCTGTGGTATATTTCTAAAAAAAGAAGAAAAAGAAAAAAAGGGAGAATTCTAATGTGGTATTCTGAAATGGGATGATACCAAAAACAATTTTAAGACACATATAGAATGTGTGGAAATCATAAGAACCGTGCGTGGCGAAAAAAGGCCAGAAAAAAGAGGAGGAGAAAAAAAGCACACTTTTCTAATTTGTATAATGTTTTTGATATATGTGAGATTGGTTGTGCTTTAAACTGGGATATGTGTGATTGTTCTCAGTAAGAGAAACCAAGTAATCTTGTAGATATGATACCTTTTAATGGCTAACAAAAATACATGATGTTATAGTGAGCTTTCAGATCTTCCATTGACCCTTCCTCAGGCTTACTGAAACTGATTTGGAAGGGGTATATATATATATATATATATACACACACACACAAATGCAGAGACGACCTTCCTCCTGACCCAAATACAAATGTTCACACACAGAAATTTCTGATTGATTTGCACTTAAAATAATACCAGACAAGATGAGCAGAGAGGTAAGCATTTAATCAGTCCACTGCTAAGAAATGTGACAGTTTTATGATGTATGTCATCTCTCCTTCAGACCTGCACATAAGGGAGGTGGACAAAACCTCTGCAGCGCCACCTATTGGATGGCAGCATTCCTACAAACCAATGTATGGATTTTTATGGAGTTTAAAAAAAAAAAATAAAAAATACAATGGTTGGGAACACGCAGTAAAAAACAAAAAAAACCCACGCTCATAGGATCCAGGGTTTTTTACTGCGTGTTACTACAGCCAAATAGAAGGCTGTAACCCACAGACGACTCTCCGGAGATCCGGATCAAGGACCCAGGGTGGTTAAGCAGGCTAACGTGGATAATAGGTGCCGGTGGGCTTTCAGGCCAGAGAGTTCCACTGGGCACCAGGGGAGTTAAAGGGGTTGTCCGGCGGCAGCAAGTGGGGTTATACACTTCTGTATGGCCATATTAATGCACTTTGTAATATACATCGTGCATTAAATATTGGCCATACAGAAGTTATACACTTACCCCCTCCGGTGCTGGCGTCCCCGTCTCCATGGCGCCGACTAACGCTGCCTTATCCTTCCATTAGACGCACGCCGGAGCAGCCCCATTGAACAGAGCAGAAGACCGCACAGCGCAAGCGTGTCTAATGGAAGGAGAAGACAGCGTTAGTCGGCGCCATGGAGACGGGGACGCCAGCGCCGGAGGGGTAAGTGTATAACTTCTGTATGGCTCATATTTAATGCACGATGTATATTACAAAGTGCATTAATATGGCCATACAGAAGTGCTGAACCCCACTTGCTGTCGCGGGACAACGCCTTTAACTTTATATTCACCACTGTGCAAACCATCATGAAATAGGAGGCGCTGATACTGTTCTTTTCACAATGGTTGGGAAGAGAGACAATGCCAAGAGGACATTCCTCTTGACCTCCTTCAGACCTTTCATATTCTCCACTGATGCAAGACTCTCGCTCCAATGTTCAATCCATTCTTAAGGGTATCAAAAATGGCCATAAATTTATACTCCCAAATTCTTCTGTGATGCTGCGACTTGAAGTTGCCCTTCAGTGTGATAGCTCTCATCTGCTTTATGCTGTGTCGTGGGATATGGCAATAGGAATTTTGTAATTTATTTATAACCAACGAGAATTACCGAGATTATGGAAAAGGGAGAAAAAAAGGAAAAAGTACACATATGTAAATAAAGATATACACAGGAATATCAATGTGTTCCTTATATCTGACTGAAGGTAAGGACTCTAACTGTCAATGGAAGATCTTACATATCTAATGGCATATCATACTGAATGACCCCCTATTAGGAGGGTATCTACCTTGAAAAAGAGATTGGTCTTTTTATCCACAAATGTAAAACTTTATTTATACAATTTAGATAAGTGTGCTTTTTTTTCCTCTTTTTTTTTTCTTATGTCTTTTTTTCCACGTTGAAGTCTACAGTTCTCATCATTTCTACACACTTTACTTGTGTCTTAAAATTCTTTTAGGTATCATCCCATTTCAGTATACCATATTAGATTTCTCCATTTTTTTTCTTCTCTTCTTACGGTAAATACATCACACCAAATTCTGATAAGTTCATGATGACAGAAGCATTCTAAAACATTTGTAAACATTTTTTTAATTATTTCATTTTATATTATATATCTATATATATAAAGCTGAAAGCCCTCACTGACTCATTCACTCACTCACTCACTCACTCACTCACTGACTCGCCAAAAGTTCTCCAACTTCCCAATGTTGTAAAAACATGAATTTTGGCACAAGCATAGATTATATCCAAAATAGGAAAAATAATTGGGTCCCAACTGGATTATTCAATTCTAGCGCAAAAGAATTAGCGTCCAAATTTTACGTACGGAATGTATTTTTCTCACTTTCCGATGTCATAGAAACGTGAAATTTGGCACGAGCATTGATTATGTCATAAATAGGAAAAGCTAATGGGTCCCAACTTGATTATTCAATTCTATGCGCAAAAGAATTAGCGTCCAAATTTTACGTACGGAATGTATTTTTCTCACTTTCCAGTGTCATAGAAACGAGAAATTTGGCACGAGCATTGATTATGTCATAAATAGGAAAAGCTAATGGGTCCCAACTCGATTATTCAATTCTATGCGCAAAAGAATTAGCGCCCAAATTTTATGTACGGAATGTAATTTTCTCACTTTCCGGTGTCAAAGAAATGTGAAATTTGGCACGAGCATTGATTATGTCATAAATAGGAAAAGTTATTGGGTCCCAACTCGACTATTAAATTCTAAGTGCAAAAGAATTAGCGTCCAAATTTTGCATACAGAATTTAATTCTCCAACTTCCCGATGTCGTAGAAACATGAAATTTGGCAAAAGCATTGAGTATGTCATAAATAGGAAAACCTAATTGGTCCCAACTCGATTATTCAATTCTAGTGCAAAAAAATTAGCGTCCAAATTTTACGTACGGGATCTAATTCTTTCACTTCCCGATGTCGTAGAAACATGAAATTTGGCATGAGCATTGATAATGTCATAAATAGGAAAAGTTAATGAGTCCCAACTCGATTATTCAATTCTAAGTGCAAAAGAATTAGCGTCCAAATTTTATGTACGGAACCTAATTCTCTCACTTCCAGGTGTCATAGAAACTTGAAATTTGGCACGGGCATTGATTGTGTCATATATTGGAAAAGTTTATGGGTCCCAACTTGATTATTCAATTCTATGCGCAAAAGAATTAGTGTCCAAATTTTACGTACGTAATCTAATTCTCTCACTTCCCGATGTCAGAGAAACTTGAAATTTGGCATGAGCATTGATTGTGTCATAAATAGGAAAAGTTAATGGGTCCAAAGTCGAATCTTCAATTCTGTGCGCAAAAGAATTAGCGTCGAAATTTTACGTACATAATCTAAATCTCTCACTTCCCAATGTCATAGAAACATGAAATTTGCCATAAGCATGGAATATGTCATAAATAGGAAAGGTTAATGGGTCCCAACTCGATTATTCAATTCTAAGTGCAAAAGAATTAGCGTCAAAATTTTACGTATGGAATCTAATTCTCTCACTTCCTGATGTCATTTTATATAAAGGAAACGTCGCATGGTTACCTCCCGTGGTGTTTCGTGGGTAACGCAGAGAACTATGCAAAATGGTGAAGTTTTTCCTTGGTATCTCTAAAGTAACCATGACTTCATAAGATTTTCCGTGTGAACACCAGATAAACACTAGTACCAAATTAACTCGGGCGAAGCCGGGTATATCACCTAGTGTATTTATATATTTGTTACTTTAACATAATAGAATTAATTGCTGTTTTTATTTATATATACATCTATTTATTTTATCCTACCCACATAATGTAAAAAGTCTGACTCTACCACTGAATTCATTATACACCTATCTACTGCACTCTCTCTATCCCTAAATAATATATATTTGTATGAGGTGTAGGAATAGTTTATAAGATTGGACCCCTCTGGACCCATTTTTAAACTACATAGGGATGGGAATGTATGGTTCTTTCAGCATGTGCATCCCAGCGTGGAATGTATGATGCGTTCCAGGCACTGTGGAACACATGGTTATTTCTGGATGGGCTATTTCTGGCAGAGGCCACTTCCGCTTTGGATTGAATCACCATTTTGGATGTTGCTGCTAGCCTGCTAAGGAATATGTGAACTCTATAAATGTAAGTATTGTGCTACTTTGTCCTGTATTTGTGTTACTCCTAATGAACCGTGAAACTATCTGTTGAGAATCCCTGTATCTGAGCAGCTTGTTCATAATAAGTTTATATCTGAGCACATTGGACTTTACTGGATTGTTGGAGACTGGATATATGAACTTTGACTGTATCATAGAACACCTGTCTGAATCTAAGGCAGTGAGAATTACTTATTCATTCTACCTTGCCCTGGACGTGTAAATATGCACCTCTACTTAGCCAGCCTTATCATTAATTCAGTCCTGTGATTTACCAACCTGAGTGCCATTTCTTTGCATTTTTGGATTTTCAGCCCTTGGTTTAGCGCTCTATGGGGTACAACCTGAGGAGAGGCTGCTCACCTTAGGAGGTTTGTGGTCATTGTATCTGTGGAGTTATATGAGAATGTTGGCATGCCAGAACTTACAAATTATTAGTATCTCCTCGGATACTGGTGTTACTGCATCCGATGCCATAACCCTGATAGGTCACACATCCTGTATTTTGATGTCTATTTGCATCCTATTAGCTGGTACCCTTGAGTCCCCTGTGTTGCAATCGACAAATATAACAGTTTTCCCATATGAAGCAATTTTGCCTACAGGTGGCTTTGGGAAAATGAATCAGTTTGGTGGTAGGAGATTTCATTGGGCTGAATATGAGCATCGAAATGCAAATACTTTTCAATGAGCAAGTTATTGTTTTCCAGTTTTTACCTACATAACTACAGGTCCATACTGTTATGGTTCCTCACTAGCTCCCAATACGAGACGTTTTCCTACCCTTAGGATTAACCCTGTCTTTAAATTCCCCCCCCCCCACACACACACACAAAAACAGCATCACCTCCACTGTGTGAACCTGGATTTAAAGAGGTTTCTATTTTGTTGCTTGATGCTCCTGTTAAAGAAAGAATATGTCAAACAAATCCTTTGTAACATTCTGTGCAAAGTAATGCAGGATATATTTCCATCACAAAGCTAGAGACTCCAGCATGGACTAGCTGAAGCCCCATTTACACTGAAAGATGGTAGCTCAAAATTCGCTCAAATGGCAGTTTGAATGACAGTTTTGAGTGATCACTTTGCATAAACTCTTAAGTAGCTAATTAGCTACTTAAGAGTTCATTAGCGTGAAAATGAAGGCTCCTGCTGCATGCAGATGACAGCAGGAGCACTGTTATCTGCAAACAGCTGCTTTGTTCTCTGAGCTGTCAGCGGTATCCCACTGAGAACTCTGAGCAGGATAGCAGCTGAGAGAATACTATCAGCACTATCCCGTTGAGAACTCAGCATGCGGCGCTGATAAGGCTCATTGCTGACTTCAGGCTGCCTTGAAGTCAGAGATGAACGAATAGTGCACGAAAAGTGGACAATGGGAAGGAGCATAGGCGTACCGGCAGGGGGTGCCGGTGTCGCAACGGCGACCCGGCCCTTGTGCTTTAGGGGGCCCAGAGGCCGCCCTTCAGCATATACAGGTTACTTTCACTTTGTACTGTCGGCGGCCGCTTGCTAAGTTAGTGGGGTCCAGCCGACAGCACAAGCCAGGAGGAGAGTAGGTGAAGGGAGGGGTGGGACTTGGAGAGAGGACAGGGGAAGAGGAGGGGGGTGGGGGAAGGACCAGAGAGGACTTACCGGCACACAGGCACAGCACAGCAAGGCATCGAGTGGCCCAGGGATGATGTCATCTCCCTGTTGACACTGCGTACACCTGCTCTCCTGAGCAGAGAAGTAGTCCGGGCACCAAGGTATGTATCTATCTATCTGTCTGTCTTTCTATGTGTCTGTCTAACTATCTTGCCTAGTCTTATATCTATCTCCATATCTATCTAATCTATCTCCTATCTATCTCCTATCTATCTATCTATCTATCTATCTATCTCTGAATCGCTCTCATATCTATGTATCTATCCATCTCTCTCTCTTGGGCCTCATGCCCACTTGCACGCATGGTGCTGAATCCCGCAGTGAAATCCGTACATGTCCGTGGACATGCAGAGAGAAAATACATTATACTCACCTCTCCGGACGCTGCGGCGCTCCTCTCTGTGCTGGCCGGATTTTCTTTCTTCCGGTCAGCGGACGTGCTTGGCACGCCGGCAGCGTGCCGCGTGCACGTGCACCAATATTTTAAAAAATTTCCTGTTCTCCGGCGTATCCGCGGCACAGTACAAAAACAGCTGCGGCTGTGCCGCGGATACAAATGGCTTCCATAGGCCTCAATGGAAGCTGCTGGAGCCATCCGTGTGGCAGATCCGCAGGAAAATGGAGAATGCTGCAATTTCTTCCTGTGCGTGTGACCTGCATACTGGGAAGGAATCCCATCTGCATGCTTTTAGCTGCCCTACCGATGCCAATGCATCCCTATGGGCAGTAAGATGCACAGATCTCCCGTGCAGATTTTATAAATAAAATCCGCACGTGGACATTGGCCCTCAGCATAGATACGGGGCAAGGGGGAAATAGGACCTGGGGGGGCCCAAGCTGAACTTTTGCACCCCGGCCCCTGAGCCTTAATGTAAGCCCCTGGGCAGGAGTTTAGACACAGGGATTGTAGCTCAAAAGATGGCTTTTAAGCGATAACCGTTGTGTCTGAATGAACCTTAACTAGAGATGAGCGAATATACTCGTTTCGAGTAATTACTCAATCGAGCACCGCGATTTTCGAGTACTTCCCTACCCGGGTGAAAAGATTCGGAGGGTGCCGGGGGGCGGGGGGAGGCGTGGCGGAGCGGGGGTAGCAGCGGGGAACAGGGGGGAGCCCTCTCTCTCTCCCTCTCCCCACCCCACTCCCCACTGCAACCCCCCACGGCGCCCCCCGAATCTTTTCGCCCAAGTACGGAAGTACTTGAAAATCGCGGCGCTCGGGCAAAAAAGGGGCGTGGCCGAGTAGGTTCGCTCATCTCTAGCCTTAACATTTAATAGCATGCCCACTTCGAAATCCCTAAAAGCTGAAATTACACATGCAGTTTTTGTAGCAGTTTTTTGAGAAAAAGAAGGAAAAGCATTTAGGAACTCAAACTACGTGTGCAGGTAAATCTAATTTTCGCTGTTATTTGAAATGGGGACTGTGTAAACAAGTATCAATTATGTGTCCAAGTGAGGCAAATCACTGGGAAATGAGCCTCTAAAGAAACTGTACACATGGCACACAGTGCTGGAGCTCCAGGCACAAAGAAACGCAGAGGAGAAATATACAAGTTTGGAGACAACTACAAGCTCTTCTGCGAAATGTACTGTACATGTCCAGTCCAAGCAGATACAGAGAATTAGAGATCAAAGTATATCAATACAAGGTAACAAAAACTGTAGTACAGTACAATCACCCCTATAGCAACGCCTGTCCCTATACTGAGCTGAATCATTATCTCCAGACCTCTCTGGCATGACAAAACTGTGGTATTGTGGAGAGAGGACATGAAAAATAAAGGACTTTTGACGGATTTCTGGTTAAAGCAACTTTTGCTTTTGAACCTATTCATATCATTCCTCATGACTGACTCTACTCAGTGATAAAAAGCCTTCTGGCTACTGCACAGCTCTTGCTTATGTTTCTATCAAATACTCTGGGTGAGGCCTGACCACACACATATCGAGCGGACATGGCAGCAGAATTCTTTAGGAAGGACTGAAGAGAGCTCTTATAAATGTGGTTGTTCATGTGGCTCTCTAGGGGGCTTGCTTATATTCGCTGATGGACTTTCCTTTTCTTCAACTAAGTACTTTTAGGAGTAGTGGAAAATAATGTTTTCTGTTACTGATTACTTTCTTGTACATTGCTTACATTTTCCTTAACATAAACTAAAATCTGTTAATTAACTTCTATTAAAGGGGTTGTCCCGCGAAAGCAAGTGGGTCTATACACTTCTGTATGGCCATATTAATGCACTTTGTAATGTACATTGTGCATTAATTATGAGCCATACAGAAGTTATTCACTTACCTGTTCCGTTGCTAGCGTCCTCGTCTCCATGGTGCCGTCTAATTTTCAGCGTCTAATCGCCCGATTAGACGCGCTTGCGCAGTCCGGTCTTCTTCTTTTCTGAATGGGGCCGCTCGTGCCGGAGAGCGGCTCCCCGTAGCCCCACCCCGTCACGTGCCAATTCCAGCCAATCAGGAGGCTGGAATCGGCAATGGACCGCACAGAAGAGCTGCGGTCAACCGAGGGAGAAGATCCCGGCGGCCATCTTCACAAGGTAAGTAAGAAGTCACCGGAGCGCGGGGATTCAGGTAAGCACTCTCCGTTTGTTTTTTTTTAACCCCTGCATCGGGTTTGTCTCGCGCCGAACGGGGGGCTATTGAAAAAAAACAAAACCCGTTTCGGCGCGGGACAACCCCTTTAAGATACATATCCATATGAGATAAGATAGAAAGACAGACACAGGTAGATAGATAGATAGATAGATAGATAGATAGATAGATAGATAGATATGGATAGATAGATAGATAGATAGATAGATAGATAGATAGATAGATAGATAGATAGATAGATATGAGATAGATAGACAGATAGAAAGACAGACACAGATAGATAGATAGATAGATAGAAAGACAGACACAGATAGACAGATAGACACAGATAGACACAGATAGACACAGATAGACACAGATAGACAGACACAGACAGACACAGATAGACAGACAGACAGATATGAGATAGATAGATAGATCTTAAAGGGGTTGTCTCGCGCCGAAACGGGTTTTTTTTTTCCATAGGCCCCCCGTTTGGCGCAGGACAACCCCAATGGATGTGTTAAAAAAAAAAAAACATATTACTTACCCGAATCCCCGCTCTGCGACGTCTTCCTTCTTCCTACTTCTTCCTTCACCAAGATGGCCGCCGGGATCTTCACCCACGATGCACCGCAGGTCCTTTCCCATGGTGCACCGTGGGCTCTGTGCGTTCCATTGCCGATTCCAGCCTCCTGATTGGCTGGAATCGGCACACGTGACGTGGCGGAGCTACGATGAACAGCTCTCCGGCACGAGCGGCCCCATTCACCAGGAAGAAGACCGCACAGCGCAAGCGCGTCTAAAAACGCCAGAAGAAAGCGAAATTAGACGGATCCATGGCGACGGGGACGCTAGCAACGGAGCAGGTAAGTGAATAACTTCTGTATGGCTCATATTTAATGCACGATGTATATTACATAGTGCATTAATATGGCCATACAGAAGTGTATAACCCCACTTGCTGCCCCGGGACAACCCCTTTAAGGGTCCATTTAGATAGGACAAATGTCAGGAAAACGATACCCGACACTCGTCCCCGCACATACTAGCTCCCGTGTACCTGCAGGGCAGCTAGTATCGCTGGCTCACAATGAGGCGGCTGCAGGAGATTTCTCTCCTCGCTCTCCCCTGTCCTGCATCATTGACTTAATATAGTAGCCGTTCAGTACTGAAGGGCTGCTCTTTACTCTGAGCGATCAGCTGACTGTCCATCGTTTATGCAGCATAAAGGATGGACGTTGAGCAGATCCCTGAATGTTCAGTGTAAATAGCAGCCATTTAGTACTAGGTCGCTATGTTAAATCAATGGAACAGGGCGTGGGAGAGCGAGGAGAGAAATGTCCTGCTGCCTCTCTGCTCCCCTGCTGGCCGCTCTGTGAATGAGCCAGCAATACTACCGTGTTTCCCCGAAAGTAAGACAGTGTCTTACTTTCTTTTTATCCCCAAAAGCCAGACTATGTCTTACTTTCGGGGTATGTCTTATAATAAAAAAAAATCATTACTTACCTCCCCCGGCGTTCTGTCGCGCTCCGGCAGGATGTCGCTCGCTCCTCGTCCCCGGCGCAACATTGCTTTCTGAATGCGGGGGCTTGAAATCCCCGCCTCCAGAAAGCTAATACACACGTCGTCAGCCAGTTACAGAATGGCTGTGATTGGCTGAAGGCGCACGTGGCTTCAGCCAATCACACTATTCAATGACATCATTGAATGGGTGTGATTGGCTGAAGCCACGTGCGCCTTCAGCCAATCACAGCCATTCTGTAACTGGCTGACGGCGTGTGTATTAGCTTTCTGGAGGCGGGGATTTCAAGCCCCCGCATTCAGAAAGCAATGCTGCGCCGGGGATGGGGAGCGAGCGACATCCTGCCGGAGCGCGACAGAACGCCGGGGGGAGGTGAGTAATGATTTTTTTTTTCTACGGTATGTCTTACTTTCGGGGTACGGCTTACATTGGTCGACCCCCCTGACACCCCCGATACGTCTTACAATCGGGGGTGTCTTACTATCGGGGAAACACGGTAGCTCCTGTGCAACAGCATGGGAGCAAGTGTATGCAGGGACAAGTGTCAGGTATCGTTTGCTTGACATTCATCCTGTCTAAATGGGTCTTAAGACAGTTCATAAAGTCTTGTGAATTTCAATATAGCTTTTTAAGGACATCTGCTGTGGGTCCCTGCAGATACTAAATCATTAGCACAGCTCAGATGCTGATATGGGGGACATACTATACAATACACACCTCCCCTGATGCTCAGACTGCCTCTTTCCAAACCACTGTGTGCTGCAAATCCTGCTGCAGTGGTCCGATGGGCGGTTCACTGTTGGCTAGTGGTCCTCGGCTTTCTTCTGTAAGCCATCGTCAGCACTTCCCCCTGGCTCATGATTAGTTGCTAGCTTCATATTTGAGCCATCAAGAACCAATGTAGAAGTTGACAATTGCTTACTGAAGAAAGTCCAGGACTGTAATCCAGCAGTGAACTGCCTGTTGGATTACTACAATGCAACTTACATAAGTCTACAATGATATGAAAAGTGTATTTTGGGGCTCCTGAGTCAGAATGTGAAGCAGAAAGGGCCCATGTGTCAGTCTTCCTGCTGTGCAACTGGGTTAGTAGTTGTAGGGACACTGACAGATGTCCTTTAAACTTACTACTTTGGCCTGATGTTACTTCACTACCGAGGAGGTAGTTGGTGGCTCCTGAAAGCTGTTTAGAACACAGTGGGCAATAAAGCTGAGTGACCACTTGATTCACAAAACAAAACAAGAAGTGGTTATCAATAACCTTCTGGAAAGTGCAGACTTAGAGGATCGTTGACGTGAACACAATAGCTCAATACTGGCTAGCCATACGCAACTTTGTATATACTTTTCATCCTTCTAAGCTGGCAATCACTCAGACCAAATTAAATGGGTTTTCCAGGCAGCGCCCACAAGGATGCACTGGGTTGGAGCAGGAGCGCTGATCTGACTTCTGTGTAGTGGCCAACACTCATAATTGTAATCAATGGGAGCTGCACCAGCAATTACAAGCATAGGTCCCATTGATTTTAATGAGAACTTCGCATAAAATTACGTCCGCCGGCCTCTACGCAGAGGTGAATCCTGGTGTATCCTGGTGAACATTGCCCAGAAAACCCCTTTAGAATGGGTCCACATGGGGCAGATTTGATGTTGAATTTCCAAGCCTCCACATGGAAATTACGCGGCAATTAAAGTAGCAGCAAAGTGGATGAGATTTTGAAAATCTTATCCACAAGCTGCGAAAAAAATCTGCACAAAACGAGTGTGGTAATTGATATGTAGTGTGGAATTTAATTCAACAGCATGTCAATTTTATCCCTGTTTTTTCTGCGGAATTCACCTTCTCAATGAGGGGGTAAATTCTGCACGAAAATACGCAATAAAACCCACACCAAATGGTGCAGGTTTTGACACAGACTTACCTCTGCTGATCTGCTGTGGAATGTCCGCTGTGGACACTTCTCAGTAAATCATTCCCATGTAGACCCAGTCTTAGGGTATATTTTCAGGTAGTGGAAATGCTGCGGATTTTCCACAGTGCAGCTTTCCGCAAAAAACACAGAGTAAAAATACGCACCATTGGTGTGCATCTTGACTCAAAATCAGCTGCACTTCCACAGCTGATTTTGGAAGATACCGCACTTCCTCTCAGTTCCAAAATCTTTGCGCTCTCAGCACCTCCTTCACTTGGCACATGGTGGCTTCTAGTGAGCGCAGCGCCACTGGTCAGGTAATGTGGAACTCACCAGCTGTGCTGCGCTCACTAGAGGCCACTGAGTGCCAAGAATATTGGAGGTAAAATCATACGTCATGATAAGCCACACCTCTAGACACATCCATTGACCATACTCCCATTTTTGTAGGAGTACCACACGCTAAAACTTTTTTTTCCAGGGATGCCCCAAGGCTGAAAAGGTTGGGACACACTGCTCTAAAACAGTGCTCCCAAACTCCAGCCCTCATGGACCCCAACAGGTCATGTTTTCAGGATAGTCTATGGTAAGAACGGCTGTGGCAATGTCTGAGGCACTGACCATAATTATATCACCTGTGCAACACTGAGGAAATCCTGACAACATGACCTGTTGGGGTCCCTGAGGACTGGAGTTGGGGAACACTGCTCTAAACAGTTCTAGTTGCAAGGCGGACTTCTAGACCTAATTGATGCTAACGAAGAGCAGTATTTGTTAGAATTATTCAGACTCATTAGATAGCTATCATTATATAAAATATGTCATGTGACTTTTAAGCGACCTTGGCTTCATTTCTCTGCATTTTCCAATATAACTATTTGTCGAACATTATATACAGTCCTAGGGTGAAAAACCTGTGCTGATCATATTCAGAGAGGTTTGTGCTGCTGTGTTTAGCTCCCAGGGGGTCGTGGACACCGATACACGGTAGGAGGTCCATCTGCTGTGGGAGCCGGACACGGCCAGGACAGGTTTTTAGTTTCTAAATGTGAATAATTTATGACCGAAACTGAGCATATTTTTCAGTTTTGTTACAGTAGATATTTTCACAGAAACCAACCCAATAAATTGGGGATATATAGATTGTCACTTCTTCGATTATTTTCTAAGAAACTATCATTAAACCGTTATTGACAAAATGACAATTTTATATTTCTGTTTAATTTGTATGTATTTATTAGGGTATTTTTAGGACAAATGTATACATATACCTTTGCGTTCACTATAGAACGCTGGTCTAAGTAACTCTCTACCACAGAGATCTCAATTCCATCATAAGAATAACAATCGGCCGTCTGGATGGCTTCATTATTGCTGTTTTCCAGGTTCCTGTAGAACATACAGAAAATCACCATGGTAAAATTATGAAATTTGATTACTAGTTCTGCCATAATGTGAGAGAGTAGAGCTCCAAAACGCATTACATTACCTGTTTTTGTGGTACGCAACGAGAGTATTTTTTAACTGATTAAATGAAGTTTTTAATGGGACGGGGCTGTACTGGCATTTGATGTTCTACAGGGTTCCAGGAGCACACCTGCATAGGTAAGGGTTAATTGAGCTGGCTGGGTCTGGTGGTTCTAGTCAGCCAATCTCCTGGGTTTGGGGTTAGATATATACTCCAGCCCCTATGCAAGAGGAAGCTGTATTTCCTCAGTCTTGTCTGCCTGTGTTTCTGTCAGGTCAGCTTGCAGCTTGCTGTGTGAGTAGTGTCTGGTCAGCTTGCAGCTTGCTGTGTGTGTAGTGTCTGCTCAGCTTGCAGCTTGCTGGGTGTTTGGTGTCCTGTGCTGCCTGTTTAGTGTCTTGCTAGAGTACGGACTGCAAGTCAAAAGGAGCCTTGTCGCAGCCTTGCATCTTAAGTTCATTGGCCAATATACGAACTAATCCCTCGTTTTTATATTCAGCTTTACCATCTGCTTTAGTGTGCGAGGTTGTGTGAAAAGTGAGTTTGTGCATTTAATGTGTCGGTTCCGCCTGGTTGCGAGTGTCACCCTTTCAGGAAGAGCAGGGCCGAGGTTCCAGCGTGGAGCCACCTTTATTGTGGCAATCGCTCTGCTTGTAGGTAGGGCCAAGTCATCTTCCCTGCAGCACAGGGTCAGTTTCCCCTATCCCATGTCTTCGGGTCACATTCGTGTGGGCCCGGTGCTTAGTTGCCCACACAAACGAAACAGTTGTGATGTATAAAGAATATAGAACTTGTTGGTGGTGCAGTAAAATTTATGATCTACTAGATTTTAAGATCGTTGTAGATCGAATTGAAAAATTTGCACATTGATTTCAGCCAATGATGAGTCTCCTGATATCACAATATCCTAGCTGGTTCCAGCAGAAAAAGGTTGAGAAGACTTGGTCTAGCTATTAAAAAGTGCAAATAACTAAGACGCTCCTAAGTCAGTCTCTGAACGGTCTGACTGCCGGAGCGGGATAGCCTGCTCAATCATAACAGAGTCACAATGGGCCTCTATGTAAAAGTGATTAAAGCTTTAGAATCTATTCCTTTGGGACTATTATTCGCTGCGCAGTTCATATTACACTGCTCAGCAGCGTGTCTTGGAAGTGACAAGGAAAAACCGTATGGGCATTATGCAAATAGATTTCCAGAGCTCTCCAGAATATGTTTGTTGCCTTGGGACAGCAAAGGCACAATAAGCAGACAAAGAGTCAACAGCTGACAAACACGAGCGATGGGAATAATAGTCCCGTCACACAAGTGGAAGCCTTAAGGCGGCAAACCCAACTGAAGCAAATCCCCACTAGTAGTAGAGATGAATGCTGCTGAAAGTTAGGGTGCTTTTACACGGAACGAGAAACTGTTCGCCCCCAGAGAGAACGAGCGAACGATAACACCACTTTCAGGTTCGCGCAGGCGTTTAGCTTAAATACACAAATAATAATTTTTTTTTTTTACAGGACTGTTCGCTGTACCAGTGAATGAGAACGATCCGACAATGATGTTAATGCTTACGTAAAATGAATGATAAGCGAACGAGTTATCTCTCATCGTTCAATCGTTGGCCATGTTTACACGGAACGATTATCGTTTAAATTCAAACGAGCCGGCAATTTTTTGGAACAATAGTCGTTCCATGCAAAATCACACGTTTTTTGAGCGATGCGAGAGTGAGTGGAAACGAAGAATTCTGAAGCCCATGATTTCAATGGTTTCATTCCCATCTGCAACGTTTTCACTCCTGCGATGTTGCGAGATTTGTAAATCGTGGCATGTCCTATCTTTCTGTGTTTTGCTTTTTTTTAATCTCTCATGTTCCCCTTATGAAGACTTCGTTTTAACAGTCTTGCGATGTTCGTGCGATGCGTTTTTAACATTAGAAACTCCTATTGTCGCGATAAACTCCTTTTATCGCGATAAAAGTGCACAAGAAAAACGCGCGAGAAAATCGCACATGACAGCGATGTTTTTGTAAGAAAAAGCATTGCTGACGCTCAGACATCTCATGAGCGAAGTTGCGATTTTCTCATGGGGATTAAACAGATGCTTTCGTTTTTCAGTAGTGTGATTCTTGCACAATATTCCTATGCGCCTTGCCCTATCCTTCTCACACAGAGTTTTTATACATGTTAGAAAAGATAGGGCAGGACTTGTTTTTCTGTTTATTTTTGTTCTAGCACAGCAGTGTAAAGTTCGAACGTTAAGAAAAAGACTTTTGACAGGTTCATGCGCAAATACGCACAGTAGCGGCAAGTGTATTCGCGCATGCGCCTGTTTGAAAAACTCCTTAGATAATAAAGGCTTAGTAGTGAATCTTCACTAATGGTGGGCACATACTTTAGATAGCTGTTGCCTGAATGCTCATTCAGTTATTCACAGGATAGATAATAAATGTTAGCTCACTGGGGGTCAGATGAGTGTGTTGCACCCATAGTCTCCTGAGTGAAGAGAATGGTTGTGTGCATGTGTGACCACCGCTCCATTCTCTTCTGTGGGACTGAGGAAGATAGCCAAGCGCATCACTCAGCTATCTGCATAGACAATGAATAGAGCGGTGGTCAAACATGCACACTGCTCCTGCATTCACTATCAGGATTCAAGTTGTACAGGATTCTCATGATCCCTTGGGATCCCAGTGATCATATTGCCTATCACAAGTAATTACAAGTGAGAGTAGCGCACCACAGACATTTAATATGTGAATAAAAATTGCACCACTCCCATATTTACAATAACGCTGGAAATGTGAGGTTCCTAGAGCTCATTTTGATCAAAGCATGTGAGCCCGTCTGGCACGTCAAGGTGACCTCACATACATGGAACCTTACAATGCGAGGTTCCTTTTCCTTTAGGTCTAAGCCTCCAAATGCATACAGGGAAAGTGAGATCCAGCTATACATGCTAATTAAAAAGCCTGAGCCATGTGGATGAATAGGATGTAGGACAAATAAGGAGGCAGCCACTGCTCCAAAAATGCAAATGCAGCAATTAGCACTTCCTACAAACAAATTAAATGCGCAGGTGCATGACCACCATGGCTGCAAAATATAGAGTATAAGCAAACGCAATTGTTTGCAGAACTACTATAAACACTTAATATTGAGATTTGAAGGCAACCTACTTTTAGCCCTACAAACTCATCTTATGGGCGGAAAGTAGATGACTCGCTGAGTCTGGGAATGTAAGTGTTTTACTTACCTCCCTCATCATTCGCCCAGTGTCAGTGTTGAAAACTGGTGCTCAATGCACTGAGCAGCGTGCTAAGTACAGGGTGGTCCAAATATATGGAGACAACTGGATAAATGAAAAACTGTGGTTAGGAATGCCATCCTGTGTGTGGCATGTGGCTAAGGGGGAAATTCTGTGAGGGGTAATGTCCAACATGTTGGCCATTTTGAAAGCCACCATCTTGGAGCCAAGTTGATGTTTTCAAATGGGAAGAGGTACATGTGACATATGTATCTGATTTGATTATCCAAATCTGTCCCTAACTGCCAAAGTTATTATCAAATTTATGTTTCTTACAGTCACAGATACAGCTGCGACATTAACACACAAGAAGAGGACAAATATTGTGATGATCTCCGGGGAGCATAGTACCTGAATCATTGCCGCAGATTTAAAATGGTTGGCACCTTATCAGTCCACCAATCTGCCATGGCACTATTGGCAAATTGTTTGCCAAATTTAGCCAAACAGGCTCTGTGTTTGACCTGACAAAAAGTGGACTTAAGAAAACTGCCACAGATGAAGCAACAATGGGGACCGTCCTGGCATCCTCATGCAAGAGCCCACATCATAGCACCTGGTGTCTTTCATAGAAGAGCATGGTGAGTCTAACCACCATCAGGTGGATGTCGGCTATGTACCAAAGGCAACTGTACAAGATCCAGTTGCTGCATCATCTCAATGAGGATGATGTTAGAAATCAAACCTAGGACCTCCTATACTCCAGCCATCAGCTCTCCTGTTGAGCTATCCAGCCTTTTGATAGTTTCCCTGCATAACTTAGCCTTGTTCCTGGATCCCGCTATTCACTCTATGTTCTGGCTCCACCCTGTCCCTGATTAGGCTTGCTATATAAACCTGGTCCTGATCCCTCCTTTCTTGCGAGATTATTGTGTCTATTGCCTTGATCAAGCAGCATCTCCTATACCTGCTCCTCTCCTGCATACCATGATTACCCATTACTATGTTACCCGCTTCATCCATTGTACTGCATACCGAGACTACCCATTGCTGACTTCTGGCTTTCCATCTGACTACTCTCCAGACCTGTGACTGCTACACCTGAAGCTCCACCCTTGTGTTTGAACCACTACAGATGATCCTGATCTCTGTGTTGAATTTACAGATTGAGTGTCACAACACTTACAAAGGGACATACATTTCACAGAAACACTACTGTTCAGATATGAAGCAAATTTCTACAGGAATGGGGAGGTGAACAAACACCTTCACTACTGCTCTGACACAAACCAATACTGGACAGATCCCTACAAAATGGTTGGTGCACAGAAAGTCATGGTATGGTGCAGTGTATGGAATACAAAGATAGTTGGCCCATTCTTCATAAATGGTAACCTTACTGCTGCCAAATATCTGCAATTGTTATGTGACAAGGTGTGATGTTAAGTCCAAGGTTTATGCACTGAAAATCCAGAGTGTCAAGCACATACAACAGCAAATCCTGAACGGTCAGTTTTCGCACCCACTACAATGTTCTCTGAATTCCCAAAAGAGTATGCTCATCAAGCCCATCAACAATGCCCAATATACAAATTCTGGGATTAAAAGTAATATTGACAATATATATATATTTTTTATCTCTAGTACCGCATTCCAAAATTCATACAAGTTTACACAATCCCAGACCACATGCATTAAATCTGCATCATCCATGGTAACATTGCAGACAGTCTGAGTTTAATCTAATACTTAAGTTTAACAACTTTAATGGAGTACGATAACCTCTATGCACTAAATACAATTGCGATACTCGTTGACTTTTAGATAGAGATACCAAATGAAGTCATGCGCAACACTGTGCCCCATTTTTGTTTTACCTTTATTTGTAATGACAGTAAATAGTAAGAAAACATCTGTCTATATAAATAAGATTTTACACCCTTCATAACTCCAGAACACCCAAGAAAATTCACCAAAGGGTGTTGAACTGTAACCACAGATACTGATCATGCTTAAAGGGGTTGTCCCGCGCCGAAACGGGTTTTTTTTTTTTCAATAGCCCCCCCGTTCAGCGCGAGACAAACCCGATGCAGGGGTTAAAAAAGAAAACCGGATAGTGCTTACCTGAATCCCCGCGCTCCGGTGACTTCTTACTTACCTTGTGAAGATGGCCGCCGGGATCTTCACCCTCGGTGGACCGCAGGTCTTCGGTGCGGTCCATTGCCGATTCCAGCCTCCTGATTGGCTGGAATCGGCACGTGACGGGGCGGAGCTACGAGGAGCCGCTCTCCGGCACGAGCGGCCCCATTCAGAAAAGAAGAAGACCGGACTGCGCAAGCGTGTCTAATCCGGCGATTAGACGCTGAAAATTAGACGGCACCATGGAGACGAGGACGCTAGCAACGGAACAGGTAAGTGAATAACTTCTGTATGGCTCATAATTAATGCACAATGTATATTACAAAGTGCATTAATATGGCCATACAGAAGTGTATACCCCCACTTTGTTTCGCGGGACAACCCCTTTAAGTAGCAAACGCAGGTCGTAATTGGAAAAAAAATAACTATGGGGAACATCATAAAGCTCTCTAAATTGTTCAAAACTATAAAAAAAAGTTTTTCTCTCATGGTGAAAATCCCTCCAACCTAAAAAAGTCTGACAATTTAGAGTTCCTCCAGAGGGTGGTGTATATACTAAATCCTTCTAATTGCAAAATCTTCTTAAATTTATTCCATAATTTATTAAAATAATTGTTGGATATAATCCCTTTTTTCCTCCTTTAATCTCTCTCTCACATACCATTATAGGGGGGCTACAACCTGTTATTTTAGAAACCAATATTCCATTCAACCCCGCCCCATTTTTATTCTCTCCACCCCTTCAACTTTTGCAATTGAGATACCAAAAAATATATCCAAACATTTGGAATTGCCAACCCTCCAGACTGTTAATCCCTTTGAAGGGTCTCCAATTTAATCCTATCAGATTTGTTATTCCATAATAAATTCCTAAATATAGTATGGAGACTAAAAAAATATTGTTATGGAATCTAAACCAGAGAGTTTTGAAGTATATAAAAGAGTTGTGGCATCAAAACTATTTTAATAAAATTTCCCCTGCCAATTATCAACAATGGAAGATGAATCCAGGCCTTAGGGCGCCCACCCACTGGCGTTTGCGTTTTCCGTGGGAAAAAACGCAGCGTTTTCCGCGATTTTTCCGCGCGTTTTTCGCGGCGTTTTCGCGGCTTTTCCGTTAATTTCCATTGACATTCATGGGTGCATTAGGAGAAAAATAAGGACACATATGCAACTGACAGTTCCTATGTTAAAAACGCAAACGCAACGCAAAAAAAACGCCAGTGGACAGGAACACATGTTATCTCTATGCCTGTGCAGGAAAAACGCAAAACGCAGGTAAAAAAACGCCAGTGGGTGGGCGCCCTTAACCTCAAACTTTCACACGAATGGAAGCAAATTGGCAGAAATTTAATTTTGAGGCTTAGAAGATACCACAACTCCCAAATATTTGAATTTCTTCATTATGTAACAATGTGATTGTGAGCCCACTGTGTCGGTCTGCCATGTGAAACCACCCGGCACGATAGATAGCTGACTCTAAGGCGAAGACTGCACACAGGCTGGAACTCGGTACAACAGACAAGAAGGGACCTGACCCTGAACTAAGATAGGCTAAAATGTCCCTTACCTGGAGATACCCTGAAGGTGGAGAGGTCCAGGCCACCTTTCCTATCCCTGACTCCTAGTTTTCCCTACCTACCTTGTGAGGACAGGAATCCAGAGTCAGTTGCAATGATCCTAGCAGATATGGAGGAGTGAGGAGTGGATGTAAGCTGAGGGCAGGAGACAGTCCTATACAGAGACAACAGACACAGGAGATAGATAGCAAACAAACTATAGAAACCAGCAGCAAAACACACAGAAAGCCGGATTCACACAAAGACACAAAATCATCCAACTAAATACACACAAAGAACTGGTTGCAGGCAGGATAGCTGCAGTAGTGCAAGGAAATGCACAATAACAGCACAGCATTCTTGGAAAGGTCTGGGGAGGTTAAATAGGATAATTGCATATGACCACCAGCTGGGTGGAGGAACCAGACACATGTACTCTGTGGGTGCTGGAAGAAACAGAATCAGACTCAGGAGGCAGGACAATGCTTACTCTGCTAGATCTAACACCTTATTTGTAGTTGCATATGTTCCAAAGAATAGGCCACAAGCAAGAAATCTAAAAGGATAAATTTCAGATTTCCCTTAGGGCTTAGTCACACGGGCGCATCCGGGCGCCGATGCGCCCGTCTTCCTGCAGGATAAGACGGCCGCATTGCAGGTACAGACGATTCTCTGCACCGCCGACAGAATAAACACCGACTCCATTGCCAGCCATGTGTTCTTTCTTCCGGCGCTGCGGAGAGTTGTCCGCACTGCAGGTGCGGCAGTCTTCTTCGTGCAGGAAGACGGGCGCATCGGTGCCCGGATGCACCCGTGTGACTAAGCCCTTAGTTAACAGTAAGATCTGAAATGATACCAAGTATGTCTCACTGATCTACTCATATCACCGCATACAACAACACATCAACTGCATATAGTGAGATATGTTCCTCAATTTCTCCATACTGCAATTCAACTATATTGGGTGATTGCCTTATCAAACCAGATCGATAGTCAAGGCTAAAAGCCCATTTAGATATAACGATTATCATTCAAAATTTGCTCAAAAGCCGTTGTTACGGTATACTACCTGTGATACGCAAGCCTGGGTGCCCTAGATCTCACCCACATCCCCTGTCCCTGCCTGCTTGCCTCCACTCCTGGCTAACCCCAGGCTGGCAACTGGGTGGCGGTCCCTACTCTAACTAGGGACCGAAAAAGGGACGCTGGCAAAGCTGGATGGAAAGGGTAGAATAGCGACAGGAAAGGCAGATGTAAAAAACCAACATGAACAATACTAACCCGAACTGAGACAGATGGAAAAATCTGGCAGATAATAGCAAGGGATAGCAGGCAAGCTGACAGAAGCAGGAGAGCAACAGAGGCAGACTCACCGAAGGGACAAAAGGTTTCAATAATGACTTATGAAAAAACCCTATGAACCCTCCATGTAGCTGGCAAATCAACTTCATAAGCAAGCGGATTTACTCCCCGCGTGATGACAAAGGGACCCACGTAACGCGGCACCAGTTTCAAAGACAGAACCTTCAATTTGAGATTTCTAGAAGACAAATATACCTTCTGTCCCATCCTGTAAGGTTCAGATACTGACAGACTCCTACCACTACGCAACTGCATACGAGCCCCCGTTGCTTCCAGATTCTTTTGTACTTCTTTCCATACCCCCTGCAGCGCATCTGTGGCGACATCAGCTGCAGGACAGGCAGACGGAGTAGAAATAGCTGTAAGGAAGTGAGGATGCTGACCATATACGCAAAGGAATGGAGATACCCCAGTGGAAGAACAAGTACGGTTGCTTAGCGCAAACTTTGCTAACCGCAGGAATTCTGCCCACTGATGAGCCTTTTCGCTAGCAAACAAGCGTAAATATTGCACTAAATCCTGGTTCTTCCGCTCAGTTTGACCATTGGTTTGCGTGTGGAATGCTGACGAGAAGCAAAAGCGTCGTTCCCTGGTTTTTACAGAAGGCTCGCCAAAATTGCGCAAAAACTGAAGACCAAGATCAGATACGATGTTCTAGGGAACCCCATGTAGACGAATGATTTCTTTTACAAAAATCTTGGAAAATTCTATAGCAGAAGGTAGCTTCTTTAACGCCACGAAATGTGCCATCTTTGAGAAACGGTCTACAACAACTAGGATAGTGGTGAACTTCTGAGACTTAGGTAGATCGGTGATAAAATCTACCGATACATGCGATCACGGATGAGAAGGCACCGGTAACGGTCTCAGAGGCCCCTCCGGGCGGTGCTGACGACTTTTACTGTGTGCACAGACAGAGCATCCCTTAACAAAGTCGCGGATCTCCCGAGACATGCCTGGCCACCAGTAGTGTCTAGTACAAAGATCCAGAGTCCCCTGAACCCCCGGATGGCCTGCGAGAACAGATGAGTGAGACTCTTCAATGACTCTAAGACGCAAGGTCTCTGGCACAAATCATCTGCCCTCCGGCACCCCCGAGGGAGCGTCCTGCTGACAATTTTGTAGATGAGGAACGAGATCCGATTCTACAGCTGCCACCACCACCCCAGGTGCCAAGATATTCTCGGGAGCCACTGTCTCACTTTCTGGTGAACCGAAACTCCGCGAGAGAGCGTCTGCCTTCATGTTCTTCTCCCCTGCAATATATGTAACAACAAGGTTAAACCTGGCGAAAAACAACGCCCACCTGGCCTGACGAGCTGTGAGTCTCTTAGCGTTGGCGAGATATACCAAGTTTTTATGATCAGTATACACGGTAATGGGATGCCTTGCCCCCTCAAGATGGTGACGCCACTCTTCTAGAGACCACTTAATCGCCAATAACTCACAATTATCCACGTCATAGTTATGTTCTACCGAAATGAACTTCCGCAAGAAGAACGCACATGGACTATACCCAGATCTCCAGCTGACTTCCTGAGACAATAAGCCCCCGTCCCCACCTCAGACGCATCAACCTCAATAAAGAACGGTCGCCGCACGTCAGGCTGTTCTAGCACTGGGGCAGCAGTAAACGCCCTTTTGAGACAACTAAAAGCCTCTAGGGCCTCTGGCGACCATCTTACCAAGTCAGCACCTTTCTTGGTAAGATCGGTCAGGGGTTGTGCAATAACAGAATAATTCTTAATGAATTTATGGTAAAATTTTTCAAAACCTAAAAACCGCTTGAGAGCTTTCAGGTTATTTGGTCTGACCCATTGGGAGATTGCCCCCACTTTATCAGACTCCATTTGAATCTCCGTGGGTGAAATCACATAACCAAAGAAAGACACTTATTTAGTACCAAAAATGCATTTCTCCAACTTGACAAAAAGTTGGTACTCACGCAAACGGGTCAGAACCAGCCTCAGGTGCCGCACATGTGAATCCCAGTCTGGGAAGTTCCAGAAGGTCATCGAGATATATGACCAAAAATACGGCCAGGAAGTCATGAAACGCCATGACTAGAGATTCAAAATGTCCGAACGAGGTGTTGAACTACTCGTCTTCTACTCATCTGCCTTTCGGATGAGAATTAAATTGTAAGCCCCCCTTAAGTCCAATTTGGAAAACCAGTGGGCCCCTACCACCTGATTCAATAAATCAGGAATCAGGGGCAAGGAACACTGGTTCTTCACTGCAATTTTTTTCAAAGCCCGATAATCCACACAAGGCCTCAATGTCCCATTCTTCTTCTCTACAAAGAAGAGACATGCCCCGGGAGGGGAACTGGACGGCCTGATATGTCGTCAGAGACTCTGAGATCAAGGACTTAAGGGCTTCGTGCTTATGCCCAGACAAATTTAAAATGGCTCCCTTAGGGATGGGACTGTCGGGGATCAAATCAATACCACAGTCCTACTCCCTATGGGGGGGCAAAGTCTCAGACAGTTTCTTGGAAAATACGTCATGAAAATCAGACAAATACTCAGGAATATGTATGGTATCTGATGAACACACGGATATAGTAGCTAAGTGACTATGACAGGACAACCCCCAATGTGTCAATTCCCGAGTGGACCAATCAAATCAGGGATTGTGCAGTGCCAACCAGGGCATACCAAGCACTACATCAACGAACATCCTTTCCATTACCAAGAACAGCAGATTCTCAGAATTGGGAACACCCACAGTGAACTGTAACATGGGAGTCCTCCATTGTACAACACCTGCTGACCGAGGGGTAGAATCATTACTAGTGAAGTGAATGGGAATCTTTAACGCCAAGAATTCAGTCATCAGAGGTCTGACAAAACGTAAACTAATCTAATTGGCGGCAGCACCCGAATCAATTAAAGCTTGACCGGACCGAGTGAAATTCCAGAAGCCAATCTGACACGGCACCAATAACTTAAGGAGTACCTGTGATCCTAGGCGATCCTCCCAAAAATCACCTAGGATCTGAATTTTTCCGCAGGTTCGGACTGATGTTGTAGACACTTCTGAGGACAGGTCGCTACACGATGTCCGGCTTTCCCACAATAGAGGCAGAGACGATGAGTCATCCGTAACTGTCGCCGTTCCTCTGGACTTAGCTGGTCTACTTCCATAGGCTCGACACCAGAAGTTGGCATGGGAGAAGTGGGAGCGGGTCTGCCGGATTCCCTAGAATTACGGGCCTGACGCTTCTCTTTTCTAGATCTTAGCCTCCTGTCAGCTTTGACCGCCAATTCCATTGCATCATTGAGTGTCACAGGAGCAGGATGAGAAGTGAGTAGATGCTTGACAGCGTCAGACACACCCAACAAAACCACATCTTTATGGGTGCTATCGTTCCAACAGGTGTCACCTGCATACAGTCTAAATTTAGAGCAATAGTCCTCTATCCACTGCTGCTCCTGACGTAGAGACATGTGATGAGATACCGCCAATCCCGCACAGTCCGGCTCATCAAAAATAACTCCAAGTTCCCGAAAAAACGAAACAACTGACTGCAGGCAAGCCGAACTCTTGGGTAAGGAGTAGGCTTATGTCTGGGGGGGGGGGGGGGGGGCCGAAGTAAGGACATAATCAATCCAAATTTCTGGGATTCTGAGCCGGAAGAGCAGGGTCGCATCCGAAAATACAATCTATATGCCTGCTGAAAAACAAAAAACTTGCTCCTCTCCCCTGAAAATACCTCCGGAAGAGGACACTTGGGCTCAGGAATAGAAGGGGCAGTAGAAACATGCACTAACTCCCGCTGCTCAAGGGCCACCATACGAACAGACAGGTCTTGGATCACGACCACTAAATCCTGCAACTGACTTGCGAGAGTACTCAGGGCCTCCATTGGAGAGCAATTTTAAGGGCCAGTTATTATGTTATGGTATACTACCCATGTGCCCTACATCTCACCCACAACCCCCCTGCCTGCTTGCCTCCACTCTTGGCTAACCCCAGGCTGGCAACTGGGTGGCGGTCCCTACTCTAACTAGGGACCGAAAAAGGGACGCTGGCGTACCTGGATGGAAAGGGTAGAATACCGACTGGAAAGGCAGATGTAAATAACCAACAAGAACAATAATATGCCGAACTGAGGCAGATGGAAAAACCTGGCGGATAATAGCAAGGGATAGCAGGCAAGCTGACAGAAGCAGGAGACCAACAGAGGCAGACTAGCTAGCACACTGAGGGAAACCAATAACTGGCAGTGATTACAAGTCTCTGCCAGATCTTTAAACAAAAGCCTCCTCAGAGAGAGGAAAAAAGCCAACTCCCAACAGAACACAACAAAAGGGAGCTCGTGTATGGCAGCTGCACTCACAGGTGCGCGCGCTCACAGCACCGCATCGCCACCAGCGCCACGCCACCCACAACCGGACAGGCTCCTGCACCCCCGGCAGCCGGACATTAAGCCGGACACGCCCTGACCGCGGGACCCCGCAGACTGCCACCCCGGGAGGACCAGCAACCACTGCATGGTAATAGCCGTCTTTTGAGTGATAATCATTGTGTGTAACTGCACTGACATTGTGCAGTTTTCGTTAAGCAGTCACTGATCATTGTCTTTCAGCATGAGAGAGAAAAAAAAGCTCAACAACCGGCGGGTCACATACAAAAATGCCCGAGTCTCCCATTAAAGTCGATGGGGTTCGTTACTCAAATAGAGCTCTTGAATTTTACGAAAAGCTTGACTCAAATAACGAGGAACCGAGCATTTTGGTACTCGCTCATCTCTAATTTTTACAACTTTGTTAAACTAGCCTTTGATGACTGAATATTCTAATAATCAGAAAATGACTTTAATAATAATTTCTGGAGTAATTGATATCACATTACATTGACCTTTTTCTCCAGAAATATGTGACAAATTTAAACTCTTTTCTTAAAGATACTCCCACACTTTTACAATTACTTTCTGAAATGACATGGAAACCTTCTTTCAGTTGGGTAACTTTAGACATCTCTTCCTCTACTCCCAAATACCACACCATCAGGGGATCCAAGTTGTCTCCTCTATTTTGGATTACAGATTTTTTTCTTAACAGGATTTTGTTCATATTACTGAATCATTTTTCAGCATCGACTCGCAATTAGACCTCCAAACACTCGTGACAGCCATGGGGACAAAGTATGCGTTTTTTTCATGTTTGCCGATACTCACCGTATAATAAAATGTATGAAGATTTGCTGTGATCGAGTCCTGAACTTTAGCCCTGTATTTTCAGCCTCTCACACAGGCCACTGCTGCGTATCGGCAAATAAATATGCTGAAACACTAAAAATGTGGCCAAAAATCATTCTTCTGAATGAATACATTGGAATCCAATGGATCACACAGTCACAGTTTTTGGGCGATTTTTTAATGCAGCTTAACATACAGGTTAAGGTCTCCTATATAGATTTGGAGAATAACTAACCCCTTTATGACCAAGGGCAACATTCTACAATTCTGGTATTCCCACTTTCAAGAAAATCATAAATTTTTATTTTTTTCATAAACTATCTGCATGAAAAAAGTTTTTTTGTAGGGGGAGTTATAGTTTTCAATGGTAATACTTAGTGTACCAAATAAAACTTTTAGAAAGTAAGTGGGGTGAAGTGATTAGTTTGTATTGGTAGTCTGTATTGGTACCATTTGGAGGTACATATTTTTTTATTTCTTTTCTTGGGGACAGGGTAAACAATAAAGCGCAATTTTGGCACTGCGTATTTGTTTTTCTAATGGCCAAGATTAATAATGTGATATTTTAATAAATTGGACCTTTCTGGATGCAGAAATACAAATTTTTACATTTTTATTTTAATACAACGCCAAGAATAGGTTTTTCTTTTAACTTTTCATATTTTTTGTGATATTTAAAATTCTTAGTTGCTTTTTAGAGATGAGCGAACGTACTCGTTTCGAGTACTTACGCACCCGAGTACCGCCATTTTCGAGTACTTCAGTACTTGGGTGAAAAGATTCGGGGGGCGCCGGGGGGCGGGGAGAGGCGTGGCGGTGCGGGGGGTAGCAGCGGGGAACAGGGGGGAGCCCTCTCGCTCCCTCTCCCCCCCACTCCCCACTGCTACCCCCCGTGCCGCCACGGCGCCCCCCGAATTTTTTCGCCCGAGTACGGAAGTACTCGGAAATCGCGGTATTCGGGCGAAAAAGGGGCGTGGCCGAGCACGTTCGCTCATCTCTATTGCTTTTACTTTTTATTAGCCAGGTACGGGACTAGAACTTCGTTGCATTGCTTATACAGTACAATGCAATACCATGGTATTGCCTTATATTGTATTAACAGGCTGCCTATTAAAGAGAACGGCATGTTTTAATAGGCAAGTAAAAAAGCTGCATATTAAAAATGTGTAATTAAATAAAACACCCAAAAGTACATGTACCAATGATTGTCTTACATGTGATTTTCTGGGGAAGCGCCATTAAAAAAAAAAAGTGTAAAGGCAGTCTGAAGGGGTTTGACCATGACTAACATCCCTCATGCATTACACTAACTGGAGATGATGCATGGAACAGCAGCTGAGCAAGTGTATAGCTAACCACTGAGGAGGATATTCCCGTGGGCTTCCCCAAGATGAACCATTAGTAAAGTTTAACCCAAAACAGGATTCGACTGTCCCAGTTTACTCGACACTAGTCTTTACTAACAAAGTATCTCAGATCATTGGAAAGCTCTTTATTTTGGAAAACTCACATACAATAGAAGCAATTCTTGCCTTTTTCTGTATAGCAGAGAAACATCTTCTGCTAATAAATAGATGGATGACATTATGTTGGAGAAGGTTGCTATAGCTTTGTGGATGGGCAGATGTCTCATCACTATAAGTAATAGTTCTGTCCATCTCCAACACCCGATTACTATAACCATCAAGAAACTCACTCAAAGCTGACCATTCTGGCAATAGACATTCTCAGCCAGGATAGATTCCATGGGGGTTCATAACTTGGATGGTGGTAATCCTTCAAGATAAAAAAAAACATTTACGAAGTCTGCAGGCTTCATACGACCACCAAGGGGCCAAAGGAACGTAAAGATGAACACTATAATAATACAGGAGGATGAAGTGGTTAACTATCACTAGAGCCTGACTCAATACTTTCCCACTGAATATCCAGAGAAATGTTCAATTATCAAATTGAGTGTTTATTAGAATCAGCATTTAACCCTTTCCATTCCACTGTCTGTCCTCTGAAGACATTATGATTTAGGGCTGTACAGCTCCGATGCTGGAAGACATCTGTCAGGGTTCTCTTACTGTATATTGCCAGCCTCTCTGCTGTCGGAGCCTATCCACCGTATCACCTCATGCAGTACTGGCTTTAGCCAGCATATAGCGCCGTTGTGTAATGGCAGAAAAAGAATAAGCCCCCTAGAAAAAACAGGATACAAATTGGATTGGAAAGGGTTAAGGGATTCTTCCATCTAGGAGTCTGATGATAATTTGCTGAACTTTACTTTCTTTGGCATAAACGGGACTTTCTTTTGAAACTGCTGATTCACTCTTTCTCTGACAGATTTTTTTTTTTTTTTAACGTAAATGAGAAACTTGAGAGTTAGGGCTCTCTCACACCGGCGTATCTGGCGTGCGCAATTCGTAGTACACAGCAAATATGAATGCAACAGAGGCATATGCTGCATATGTTAAATCCTCAACGCCTATATTGGTTCGTATGTAATTGATCCATGTGTAATGTACACCAAAATAGGACATGCTGTGGGTTTTTTCCCGCACGTAATACGCGCATAAAAAAGAACCCCACAGGTGTGAGTGGGCCAATAAAAATCATTGGACTTTAGCATTGAGTATTACGCATGTAATACGCAGGACACATCCACCCATGGACGGCGGCTTCACACAAGCAGAAGCGCAAAAATGCTTGCAACAGCGGGACTTTTTGTGCAGTGAAGGCCGTGCTATTACATGCGCTTTTGCACATTTTACTGTACTTTTTGCACTGCCAGGGACCACTGACATTGGCGCGATACACACCCGTGCCGTGATTTAAAAGTCGGTGGAGCCTCATTAGTCCCCAGTGTTATTGATTTCCCTGCAAAATTGCAGTTCATTGCACACTTTCATGGTTATAAAGTGTACATTTGCACCCCCCTTAGACTCCTATGGTGCCTTAGGTGAGCAAATGCGCACAAAAATTAAGATTTTTAACTTCCTGGTCTATGCCTTGATGTCCATCTGAAATTGTACATATATATATAATACTAGCCCGGGTACCCGATACAGAACGCGTGCAATACAAAACGTGACATTTAAGTAAGAAAAGATTATATCAGAAAGTACGCATAAACAGGTGGAGGGACACCGATGCTGATTAATGCTATGTTAATGTATTAATTTAAAATAGATCTTATGTTTATGTATTAACTTCAATCATAGCTCAGCTTTCATTTGTTATTCTGCTGAGGTAAAATGAAAGCTATGCCGTCATTGGTTGCTATATATAATACTGCTGAGGTCAAATAAAAGTTGTGCTGTGATTGGTTGCTATGGGCGACAGCTTTTAATCCTCTTAGTGCTGAGGTAAAATGAAAGCTGTTGCTATGGGCAACAGTATTTAATCCTCTTAGTGCTGAGGTAAAATGAAAGCTGCCCTGTGATTGATTGCTATGGGCACCAAAAACTGTTTTTTACTGTTTGTTGGTTGACTGTTTTGATAAATTTGCTCCTGTCTGCGGACAGATCATTTTTGCAAACTGTTATCCACGTGGACATTCAAGGCAGAATTAGGGAGGACAAAATGGGCAAATGGTTGGTGGCTCCACCAGGCTTAGACTGGGGCTGAAAAGCAGTCCAGAAACACACATTTTCAGTGCTCAGTCTGACTCTTCTACTGGGAATTACTTGTTGGAAATAACCAGGAATACTAAATCGAGTCTGTAGAATCCATTGATGAAAGCAAATTTAGTGGGGGTGCTGCAATAAAATTCAAGCAAAGGCAAAAAACATGCAAATAAGGTTGCCGAGACAACAACATTTCTGACTTTTTTTAGCTTATAACCTTTTCCGGGTCGAGGTTATACTGCGTGCAAAATGTCATGTCAATCGTACAGTTTGTGCGTGAGGCTCCAACAAACAACAAACAGACATTGACAAATATATAGAAGATATAATATTTAATACAAATTCCCACAGACATACAATCCTTTCCACAATCTCCCATGTACTGTTCTTCTATTTTTTGTAATGCTTCTTCTAACTTGCTTTTCAGAAAAAAAATATCCCACATTCTGTCAGTCATGCTGATTGCAGGTTTCAGTGTCTGCATGCAGTACCTCTGGTAACCACACGTCCCGTGAGGCCTTGTCCTGGCATCACATCGGGAGGTGTAACTAGTTCACATCTTTTATAAGCTATAGTTATATAAAGAACATTCCAATTTGTGAGGCTGAAGACTATGCCCCGCGCTGCAGCATTCAGGGCACAGGCATTGTCCAAACTCCAGCCAGCCACTTTTGGTCATTGGCTGACATTAGCTGTATATCATCTATAGGAAACAGGAAGTGGAGTTACATTGTATTATTCATGTTATCCACTCCTGTAGACCTCCTGGTTACCATCATGGCTGAAGTTTGTTCTTTATATAGACCTTTTTGTCATTGGAATTCTACCCAGTTACCTATTAGCAGATTTGGTTTTCAGGACCATCTGTATACTGATGACTCCCAGTTATATACCTCCTATATATCCCTGTGACATCACTCCTGTATTACTACTAAAAAATCAGTAAAATAGTAATTCCCTGTTTGCTGTCCCTAACACCATGTCTTTTCTCTATCTGAAAATGAGGTTATGTTTGACTAGTATAATAGATGTTTGACTCAGATCTCTGGGGCACTCCCTATATTCAGTTACTTGTATACTCGTGCCATCAGCAACTCAAAATCATCTCCATAATCCGCCCTTTTCTTACTGTAAAAGCAGTTAAAACTCTTACTGTTGCTCTGATGATTCATTCTCATCTTAATTACTGTAACTCATTCCTAATCGGTCTTCCCCTCACTAAACTTTCCCTCCAAGCTGTCCTGAATGTAGAAGCCAGGCTCCTCTTTCTGTCCTTCTGCTACACTGATGTCTCTATACTTTGCCCAGTGGTGTAGCTATAGGGGCTGCAAAGATTGCAGTTCCGACCTACCCCTTAAGCCAGGGGGACCCAAAGGCCCCCCTTGCCACTCTGTGGGGCGCAGAAAGGAACATACTATAATGGTGTGGGGGTCATAAAGGGGGCACTATAACCATGTGGGGGGGCAAATCAAAGAAAAACGACATAGCAATTCAAAAGATATAAGGGTAGGTATAGGCACCACGTCCCACAGCATGTAGATGAGCAAATTACTATATAGAGGAGCATTGCACAGTTTTAATAAACTGATGTACAGCCACTCACACACCTACCACATATTATGGGGGGTTGACTGCTTAGTATTATACACTGGTACTGACAGCCCAGCTACATCAGCATTTAATGCCAGAATGCTTACTGCAAAAATAACAATAAATACTGATAAATATGAAGTATTGTAATAATTTGGACTAAATATGCAAACTCAAAACCTGCACCAAACTCCTTGACGTGGCCTTGGCCTGACTCTGTGCCTTCCTACCATCTCGCCCGCTAGAACCCATTCCACACTGCCTAATCTGGCTCCTTTCATTTTACTTCTTCTTCATTATTCCTCAGATCGTGATGCCTTTGTTCAGCAGTATTCCCCACACTCCTTGTACCCTTACACACAACACATCTGTGCATACACAGATATTGGCTGAGTGATCTGCCCACTCAACTCTATGTATACTTTTCTTTTTTCTTAATAAACGATGACTGACAAAACAAGCACTTTTTTCCTTTTGTGTCATCCATGTTTTCTCATAGATCACCGTATAAACTCTTGCACGCACAGTCCTCACACCTCATATTTCAATTGTTTATGAGTTTGTTACTATTGTAGGAGTGCACTACACAGAATGGTTTTTAGGGAGCTACAGACAGGCATTCCTGGACCTGAAGTGAGGGAAAACACCTATAGGTATGGCAGGAAGTATCATAAAAGGATCACTTTTTCCTGCCACACTCGGGGGGAAAAAAGGAAAAACAGACAACTTAACAGAGCTGTAAGGGCTGCAAGCCAGAGGTCTGGTGTGGACAGGTAAAGGCTCACTTCAGGTCCAGGAATGCCTGTCTATAGCCCCCTACAGGCCATTCTGTGTACTGCACTCCTACACTATGTAATATCTGATTTTGTCTTCTTGATTTGCCATCTGAATTGTAAAACGCCACTGAATATGTTAGCACTAGATAAAGAAAGAGTATTGTTACTATGGAAAAGGGAGTGATAACATGAATAAAGATACATGATTACCTTCCACTTTGTGTCATCTGAAGCCATATACGATAGGAGGAGGATTACAGAACATCCTCCTCTCTGCACACTGCCTACTGGTTCCCCACAGGTTGAAGTGAGATCTGCAATTATATGCATCTCCCACTTCAGCCTGCTCTAGCTCAGGCTATATTGCAGCTAGAGCTACAATCCTAGTTTTGCTTTAAAACCAAAATTCTTTAAGCTACATTTGGAAACTTGCATCTGAGGAATCAGAAACAGAACAAATTTACAGTTTTAGTATGTTACATGATCATAGTAGATTCATTTTGCTAATTATGAAAATTTGCCCAGAGTTTTTACTTTAACCCATAAGATACGTCCTTGAAGGGACACACTTCAGTAACCAAGGATGCATCTCAGGCTAGATTGCTGCTAAAGCTGTGTTTGTTGTTTTGTTTTAATTAGAGATAAGCGAGCATACTCGTCTGAGCTTGATGCTCGTTCGAGTATTAGGGTGCTCGAGATGCTCGTTACTCGAGACGAGCACCACGCGGTACTCATCTCGATTAAACGAGCACTGACCATTGAATTCAATTGACCGGCAGTACAGCCGGCTCCATTGAAAGCAATGGCCTGCCGGCGAGCGCGGGATGAATTGTCGGGAAGGGCTTAAATATATAAGCCCTTCCCTGCAATTCATCCAGAAATGTGTAAAAAAAAAAAAATATATACTCACCTTGTCCCGGCAGAACGATGTTAGCCCATTTAATTCAATGGAGCCGGCAATACAGCCGGCTCCATTAAAAGCAATGAGCTGCCGGCAATCGCGGGATGAATTGTCGGGAAGGGGTTAAATATATAAGCCCTTCCCTGCAATTCATCCAGAAATGTGTAAAAAAAAATATATATATATATATACTCACCTGGTCCCGGCAGACGGAGTTCAGCGCGGCCAGCGGCAGTCCTCCTGAACTGCTCTGAACAGCTGTGAGTAGTATTCAGCAGCCGGGGATTTAAAATCCCCGCCTGCTGAATGAGCTGCCTCTAATTGGTCACAGCCTGACCAATCAGAGGCAGATTCCACTCACACACCCATTCATGAATTTATGAATGGGTGTGTGACTGCTGCCTCTGATTGGCTCAGCGGGACCAATCAGATGAGAGGCAGCAGTCACTCACCCATTCATAAATTCATGAATGGGTGTGTGAGTGGAATCTGCCTCTGATTGGTCAGGCTGTGACCAATTAGAGGCAGCTCATTCAGCAGGCGGGGATTTTAAATCCCCGGATGCTGAATACTACTCACAGCTGTTCAGAGCAGTTCAGGAGGACTGCCGCTGGCCGCGCTGAACTCCGTCTGCCGGGACCAGGTGAGTATATATATATTTTTTATTTTTACACATTTCTGGATGAATTGCAGGTAAGGGCTTATATATTTAACCCCTTCCCGACAATTCATCCCGCGATCGCCGGCAGCCCATTGCTTTCAATGGAGCCAGCTGTATTGCCGGCTCCATTGAATTCAATGGGCTAACATCGTTCTTCTCTGCCACAGCTGTTACAGCTGTGGCAGAGGAGAACGATCTTTATGCTGACAATGGGGGGGGGGGGGGTCTCACTCTTGCCACTATTGTGGCTTAATAGTGGGACCTGGGAACTTGAGATGCAGCCCAACATGTAGCCCCTCGCCTGCCCTATCCGTTTCTGTGTCGTTCCCATCACTTTCTTGAATTTCCCAGGTTTTCACAAATGAAAACCTTAGCGAGCATCGGCGATATACAAAAATGCTCAAGTCGCCCATTGACTTCAATGGGGTTCGTTACTTGAAACGAACTCTCGAGCATCACTGAAAGTTCGACTCGAGTAACGAGCACCCGAGCATTTTGGTGCTCGCTCATCTCTAGTTTTAATATAAACACAGGTTCATGTTCTAGCTGGGATCTAATCTGAGTTACAGACTTTAGTAGCATGAGTTGCAGGGGCTAGGCAGAGCAGCAAATGTATGAATTAAGCCAATAGCTGCAGAGCGCAGAGTGATGTCACAGAGGGGGTGTTGTTTTGGCAACTTTTTCTGTACAGCCCAGTAACATGCAGCAGTAGTTGTTATTTTATATGGTATATGGGATGTGTAGTGTACAGGGCACCTCGGAACTTTCAACTAGAGTGCAATGGTCCTGCATACTAAATTACCCTAGTAGCTTCATATTACTAATTATAAAATTATGCCCGGACTTTCAAATTAAAGCTCTCTTTTATCCATAAGTTTTATTTCCCTATACTTTCTTACTATTAGTATCTTTTGCTTGTAAAGGGAACTCTATTGTTGATATCTGTATACTGTATATACATAGAGAAAGAGAGAGAAGTGCTATAAATGCAAATTACCTGATATTATGTTTGTATTATAGTGATATATATTTGAATATACTGCATGTATACACTCTAATTGTGGTTTTGAAATGGGTCATCATGATGAGAATCATATGTATTTATTGCAGAGCAAGAGTTATTCATAAGCTGGCAAGGTTTAGACAATAAATACTGGGTCACGCAGGGTCTTTGAGGTTCGTTTGCCATACATTTAACTTAACTTATTGTTTTCTTCTGTCAACAGTGATTCATTTATTCCTGGTGACTGAGACTAGCAGTAGCCAAAATCACTTGAGACCCAACCTTCCCTTCTTCTAAAATGTCAAAGTTCTGCTTAGTACGCTGTCACAAGTTATCTCCAAGGAGTTTCTTAAACTTAGGAGACCTCATTGAAACCAATAGTACATGAATGTATCTTTGCCTGGGATACTAGGCAAGTATCTGAAAGTAATGGCAGTGTTTTGTAAGAATACATTTATATGATTAAAACAAGTTTAACATTTGCTTTGGAGCTTAAGGCCCCCTGTCCACGGGTGGGGCGGAATATCGCTAGCGATATTCCGCTGCCGGAGAGCAGGGGAGAGAACTGACAGTTCACTGGGGTGAGCCTATCTGACAGATAGGGTCACCGTGGAGAATCGCGGCAAAAATGCAGCATGGACAGGGGGCTGTGATTTCAATAGCAACGCTGCACTGCGTTACTCGCATCCGGATTATCGCCGCAAGTAACGCAGTGCAAGATCGTCCATGGACAGGAGCCCTAAGAAAGGCAAGTTTAGCAAGAGAATGGATGGGCCAGATGGGAGTTCTTGTCTAGAGTCCCCAGGGTTTACCTTGGGTAAGTATGTCCTGGAAATAATTATGGGAGCAGGAGTTCTGGCGGACAAGGTGGTAGAAAGGCTGAGGCCACATATTTGTCTGGTATTGGATTTTATGGATGGATGGTGTAGTTTGCTGGTAGCAGAGTTCTCTCACCCTCACGTCAGATTCTTAATAATCCTTAAGCCTTTATTGCTCTTGTGATGCTTCAGCTCATACTGGGCTTTTGGTGGCATTCACACTTAGCATCAGGGGCGTAACTATAGAGGATGCAGGGGATGTGGTTGCACCCAGGCCCAGGAGCCTTGGGGGGCCCATTAGGCCTCTCATCTCCATATAGGAAGCCCAGTACTATGAATAAAGCATTATAGTTGGGGACCCTGTTCCAGATTTTGCATTGGGGCCCGGAACTTCAAGTAACGCCTCTGCTTAGCATTTCTTGAGCATTCCTGAATCACAGTAAACGGACACATGAAAAACTGCATGTGTTTTCTTGCTGCAGTTAAGAAACACATGAAAAAAAGGCTAAGTGTGGACGCAGGCTTTTCTAAGCTTGAGCTAAGCTTGTTGTGAGCCGAAATGTCATACAGGTGTGAACAGTAAAGGATCTGAACGTGGAGCATTGTCCGTGGTTCTCTTGTTGAATCAGTCAGGACTCCGGGGCTTACGCAACCATACGTTTCATCCAGTGCTACTTTGTATATACTTGTCTGCCCCCCACTATGAGATTAAGGCCGGCTCCACATGGATGCCTTTGCATACGCAATGCATACTGAATAGAACCCATTGATTTCAATGGGTTTGTTCACGTTTCTATATTTTGCACGCTCACTTCAGTTGCGCCAAAAATATGAACATGCTGTGTGGGCAGAAAACTTACAGTAAAATACATTGATATACGCACAAGAAAGCCTCGTTCAGGGCTCCTGCACACAAGCATCAGCGTAAAATCAACCGCTCCTGCGCAATGTATTTGCGTAGTGAACGGGTTTACTTTCCGTACGTAACAGCGTATATTTTTCTTTTAGTTCACAATAGCTGCACTTTTGCGCTCGCATAAAATCCCGCTAGCACTACGTCACGCTGCCATCAATGACCCAGCCTCCTGTAATCACCCATAAATATTCGACATGATGCCATCCTGCGGGGCTTCTGGTACTTTCTGGCTTTGGGAGACAGTAGCTGAAGTGGGAGACACGTCTTCTGATGACCAGGGTGCCCTTTGTTCTTGGCAGGCATATGAGATGGCGGAGGTTGTTCCGAAAATGAAGAGGAGCTGGTTTGGGGTCATTCTCTAAGGTCCGACAGTGCCGGCCTCTCATCTATGAATTATATGAGCAATTTCATCTCCACTCAATGGAGGCGGCTTCCAAAAGAAGACTTTCCTAAGCACTCTCCAAAAGCTCTGCTGTGTCTTCCCTGCAATTACCTGCAAACTTTCTAGTGCCCTGACCGGTGGCTGAGGAAGAACAGCATTTTCCACGCGTGTTCGTTCACAGTTTGTGCGCATTTCTGCACCCCATAGACTCCTATAGGTCCTTTGGTGCACCATTCTGCAGAAAAATAGAGTATGGCGCAAATTTTCTTGCCCTATGGAAACGCATGCGGAAAAACACACAATGTGAGGGAACCCATTAAAATCAATGGATTCTATTACATGTGGTTTCTGCATCCATTCTTTTGCACGCAAAAATGGGCACAAAATCGCCTGTGTGCAGCAGCCCTCATAGTGCAAAAAGGCTGCGGTAAGGTGCATGCAATCGCATTTACGTCCATGTGTGAAGCCAGTACATTTGCGCCAAAAAATACGCAGCATGCTCTATCTTCCTGCACATTTGCACAGGAAAAAGAGCACACATTGAACTAATTACACTCACAGCCTATTTCAATGAATGGGAGCATGGTTGTGCGCAAAACATACAGTAAAACACGCACATGCACATGCAAATGCACTGCGCAAATGTGCTTATGCCCACGCGGAAGCGGACGTATTTAATGTTTTATCAGAGCAGATTCTTATAGGGGGGAGCAAGACACGTTGTCTATGTGTGGGGGCCTAGTTGTGTGAACAGTACCGGTCTTTGGTCCCCTTAATCCGCCACTGCAGATACAAGTACAAGGATGAGAAAAAATAATGCATAAAAGCCAATTTATAAAAATATCATACATTTTAATGAAAAACTGCCCAAACATATGGGCCTGATGGGTTAGTGGGCAGTGTCTTCATTTAATATATAGGTAATATAATATGGATTCCCTGTCCAAACCCAACTTAGTAGGGAGATTTGTGAAGGGGACACTTTGTTGTTAAACTAAAAAAAGGCAGAATCGCCACATGATAGACGCCAAATGAGGTTAACTGCTATAAACACTTATAAAAACATTTTCTTTGTAGTTTTAATTTAATTTCATAATGAATTTTAATTATGGAAAAATAAACCATGTAAGATAATTGTTTTGGTGGATTAAAGAAATCATTCCTAAAAGCCATGACATATGGAAATCCTAACAGGAGACATGAATCTAAGAACAGCAGAACATGGTTAGTACAATATCCTACAGCAGTGCTTCTCAAATTGTGAGGCTGGCCCACCAATGAGGCGCCCCATAATTGTTGGCGAGGCGCAGCTGGGGAGGTGGTTCTCACAAAAGTGATGATGAGTTCTTTTTACGGCTTCAATCTCTGTATTCTGCTTTAGCAACATAATTGACTGATTTTGCACATATTTTAATGTTTTACAGAGCTGAGAAGATGAAAGGTACATTGAACAGTATTTTCAGTTTTGGCATGGACTTCCATCAGAGATAGCAAGTTAAAAACTACTTCCAATAGAGATTCCAATAGAAACAAATGTTGGAAAATTCCTGTCCTACATACTGCCATGTCCGCACTGACAGAAATACAAATCTACATTGATACCATGCCGTCAATATATTCACTTATTGCCCTTTTACACCAAACTAGAACCTCATGGTTCTCGTTGCCCGAGCGAATAAGCTGGTGACGTCATCATCCACTCATTCATGCTCAAGCAGCCTGTTTAGACAGATCATCATTGGGAATCATGAACTTCTCCTTCACTTCTAGCTCAGTGTGTCACATTCCTATGTGAAACAATGTACTATTAGTGTTTAAATGCAATGAGAAGCCAATGATGATTTGTATGCGGACTGACACTGAACGACGAACGAGAAGAGAACGATTCTTGTTCCTCGTTCAGTTGTTAGCTGCGTTAAAACTGAACGATCATCGTTCACTTGAACAGTTTTTGGAATGATATTGTTGTATCTAAAGGAACCTTACACAGAGCCTTGTGTGGTGCAGAATGTAAGCTCTCGCTCACGACCTGAAGGTTGCAATTTCAATCCCAGCTTGGTTCAGCCAGCCAGCTCAAAGTTGACTCAGCCTTCCATCCTTCTGGGTACGGTAAAATGAGAACCCAGTTTGGTGGGGTGATAAATAATAAATACCCGAAAGCGCTGCAGAATAAGTTGGCGCTATACAAATAACAAGATTTATTTATTTAAGCTAGTAGTTTATGGCATTGTTCACAATTTGTGGATTCCGTTTAGATTTAGGCCGATCCACAGCAGAAATCTGAGTTCCAACTGTAGACTTATGACATCGATTGTGCTTAAAATCCACTATCTCTTGGCCACCTGCTCATCCTCACTATATAACATTAACAACATGGTATGTAATCACTCATTGATCACTTATCATCACTCATGTCTGTATCATGTGAAAGATAATAGTGGAAAAGTTCTATCTTATTCTTAATTTTATATGGAAATGTTGTGAAAAGGAGAATATTCATTTTCATTCCCTAACATTTTTTTTACACATTCTAGGTAAATTCAGGTAAAAATATAAAAATAGTATATTGTATGTTTTCCACACTTCTAGACTCTGGTTTTCCTCTAGACCCAAACACATTGCATTTAACTTTACATTTCATTACATCTTGATAAGCAGCAAAACTTCCTCACCCTCAATAACTGCATGAATATATGGTAAAACCTATTAATGGAGACCTTAAAACAGCAAACAATGATGGTATATTCATAATGAACATTCAAGATATCCTGATATTAAGTTGATTTCCTCTAAATCTGTTACAGCTGTTCACAGTACAATCCACAAAATCATTTCAGCATATGGAATAAACAAGGGGTTGAAAGCTGACCTGAAGGACGGGGTTTAGGCTATACACATACACTCTTTTAATTTGCATAGTAATTAGGATTATCTCATAGGAAAAACAAATTGTAATGACTGAGGTTTCATAGTATGGTAGATCCATTTATCTGGATTCTAGAAGGAAGGCTTAGCATTGCATACCATGAGCAAAGCAAAACACAATCTGACATATGAGAAGTTTTTTGAATCAGAATGGTCTAAGTCAACATATTTGCAAAATTGGATCTGCCCAACTTCTATTTAACATCTTCCTCTTATAGGTTTCTTAAACCTAGTATATAAACAAGGATATCCATCTACTTACCTATCTAGATACAGCACCATATCTAACCTCCGTACATAAAAATCACCCGAGAACTAAACTCAATACATAGATACAGCACCAGAACTAAGCTAATAACATAAATACTGTACCAGAACAAAGTGCATGATATAAATACAGCACCAGAACCATGCTCATAACAAATATAGAACCAGAAACAAGTACAGAACATATAGTACCAGAACTAAGCTCGGTACATAATTATACCAATAGAACCAAGCTCATTGTCAGGACAGTAAATGTGAACCCACTATGCCACAAAACTGATTTGACTTGAGATTAGATCTGGGGGCAGCAACTGGGGTCACCCGGTTTTCACCCCTTAACCCGACCAATCAGGATCTGGTCTTTGCTGCAGGAAACTGTTAGCCCAGAAATAGTCTGGGTTATATGGCAGCAGACACAAATGGGTAAGGATTACTGTGATACAGTGCCAGAGAAGCAGACAAAGATGTTGTCATAGACCAGAGCCAAGATCAGGACATGACGAATTCTTGCATTACAAAGAATCAGGCCAAGGGTCAAGGTAGCCAGCGTAAGTGTGGTCAATAAAAAGCCTAGGTCAGGAATGGAGAAGATGGTAAACCTGGGTAGAACAGGCATGGATCAAAGACCAGTAAAGCAGTTAGAACAAATAACGCCATTGCACACTAGAAAGACTAACTGGCACCCTGTAGTAGAAGAGGTGACCTTAAATAGAGTAAGACTTGTCAGGATTGGCTAGGAATAGAAAAGCTGGGTGCTTGTGCTTGTTCTTTAACAGGCTGGCTGGGCAAGGGTGAATCCGTTGGACTGCAATGGCAGCTGGTCTACAACAGAAAAGGATGTGGTGTCTGCTGCCAGTGACAGCAACAGAGTAACAGGGGCCACAATGCCAGAAGGAGGAAATAAAGGAAGTCAGTGGCCACTGTCCCAATGCATAACACTCACATCATAAATACAGTACCACAACCAAGCTCATATCATGAGTACAATCAGAATCAACCTAATAGCATCAATACAGCTCTAGAACCAAGCTTATAAAATAAATACACCCCCAGAAGCAAGCTCATGGCATAAATACAGTATAATAAAAAAAGCTCATAACATAAATACAGAAACAGAACTAGCCTCAGTACATAAATACAGCCCCAGAACCAAGTGCATAGCAAAAATACTGTCCCAATGCATAGCGCTTATATCACAAATACAGTACCAGAACCAAGCTCATATGATAAGTACAATCAGAATCAACCTAATAGCATCAATACAGCACTAGAACCAAGCTCATAAAATAAATACACTCCCAGAACCAAGCTCATGGCATCAATACAGTAAATTAAAAAAACTCATAACATAACTACAGAACCAGAACTAACCTCACTACATAAATACAGACCCAGAACTAAGAGCATAGCAAAAATAGTACAAGAATTAAGCTCATAACATCTACAGGTCCAAACCCAACCTCAGTAAATAAATACAGTACTAGAAGCAACTGCCATATAAATTTGCACCAGATGAAATACAGTTCCCAGTAGGAGTTGAGCAATAGCAAATGTATTATGGGAATTGTTGTTTCACAAACCAGAATGCTACCACTCATCTTCATTCTGCATCATTCTGGCTTAATGTATCAGGATAGAATTAAAAAAATGTGGTTTTAAAATGTCTTAAACTTGGGTAAATACAACCTTAGATGAGCAACAACACACGACAAGTTACACCAGGTCATTATTTAACAAAAACTATGCCAAAATGCTGAAGCAGTGTGTGAAAAATTAAATACACCTCATGAATTAATAGCTCATAGAACCACCTTTAGCAGCAATAACTTGAAGTAATTGTTTTCTGGCTGACCATCAGTCTCTCACATCATTGTGAAGGACTTTTGTCTCACTCTTCTTTACACTATTGCTCTAGTTCATTGAGGTGTGTGGGCATTTGTTTATGCACAGCTCTCTAAAAGTCCCACCTCAGCATTTCAATTGGTTGAAATGGGCCATTAGAGCACCTTGATTCTTTTCATTTTCAGCAATTTTGATATAGATTTGCTGGTGCGCTTGAGATCATCATTCTGTCAGATGACCCAGTTTGGGCCAAGTTTTAGCTTTTGGATAAATGACCCCACATTTCACTCTAGAATACTGTGGTATACAAAGAAGTTCATGATTGAGTCAATGACTGCAAGGTGCTCGGGTCCTGTGGCTGAAAAACAAATCTGAATCATCACCCCCCCCCCCCCCACTATCGTGCTGGACAGTTGGTATGAGATGTATGTGCTGATATGCTTTCTTGGTTTGCGCCAAACGTGGCACTGGGCATTATGGCCAAACATATCCTTTTTGGTGTTGTCTGTCCAAAGGACATTGTTCCAGAAGACTTGTGGTTTGTTCAGATGCAATTTTGCAAACTTGAGCTATACTGATATCAATTAATCAAGGGCATTTGATTCACAGCACCTGGTTGCTATTTACTCTCTTAAAGGGGTTGTCCAGTTGTAAACTACTGGTGACCTATTCTAAGGATAGATTTTCAATAGTAGGTCAGCAGGGGTCGGTCAGCCGAGACAACCACTGATCAGCTGTTTGCCAGGTCAGTGTACTCATGAAGTGGGATGATTTCTGCAGGAAGCAGACAATTCAATTTTCTCCACAGTGGCCAGGTTTGGTATTACAGGTCATTCAGTCAGTGGGAACTTTGCTTGTAATACCAAGCCACTGTGGTAGAAACAGAGCTCTATGCTTCCTGCAGAAATCAGCTCAGTGCTCAAATGCATACAGCTCATTAAAGGGGGTTCCTGGGTGGCTGCCACATTATTGATAGCCTAACCTATGGATAAGCCATCAATACTTTACAACTAGACAATCCATTTATCGCCCGATTAGACGCGCTTGCGCAGTCCGGTCTTCTCCCTTCTGAATGGGGCCGCTCGTGCCGGAGAGCTGCTCCTCGTAGCTCCGCCCCATCACGTGTGCCGATTCCAGCCAATCAGGAGGCTGGAATCGGCAATGGAACGCACAGAGCCCACGGTGCACCATGGGAGAAGACCTGCGGTCCACCGTGGGTGAAGATCCCGGCGGCCATCTTCGCAAGGTAAGTAAGAAGTCACCGGAGCGCGGGGATTCGGGTAAGTACTATCCGGTTTTTTTTTTAAACCCCTGCATCGGGTTTGTCTCGCGCCGAACGGGGGGGGCTATTGAAAAAAAAAACAACCAGTTTCGGCGCGGGACAACCCCTTTAAGTCCATCCTTCATTTGCGAGGAGACAACACAGTTTTATGAATCTATAGCAGACATTAGTATAAGGAACATTCCTATGAGTTCTCCTATACGCCTGGCCATGACAGGCTTGCACACCAGCAATCAAAATGAAGCAAATCTCATTTAGGGCCAAGTCACATGGCTGTGTTCTTGAGGTGTGTGCTATCTATGTATTCCACAGGCAGTACACGGCCCCATAATAGCTTATGAGACTATTCACATGTCTGGTGGCCCATGTGAAAAAAATCACTGCATTTCCTTTTCTTGTTCTTTTTCATGCAGATTGTGCAGTGCCCATGGAGATCGAGTAGCATGCAAATGGATGTAGCTCACGATACAACTGTGTGAATCCTGGCTAACATCTATTACTGGTAGCTTTCAGCTCTCAATTATCATGATTAATCTCTCTCTCAAGTGTTTCTGCTTGCTTGTAACTTGATTCAGAGTTTACCTCAACCACATTGACAACCAGGCCACATGACTATGTTTTTTCTCTATTGCCAATGCTAACCAGCTTTGATGAGTGTTTCTTGGTTCTTATTAAATTTAACTAGAAAATTAAACCCTGCAGAATCACCTTTCGTTAATATATTGGTGGCACTAGAATACCAAGATTCCAACAGGAATCGTAAAGAAGGGGCTTAATATCGAATGAATTGCCAGTGACACATGAAATAAATGTTTTTGAGATATGCATAACCAAATAACACCCACATATGAAATGTCCACATTTAACCCTTTCCAATTCAATTTGTATCTTGGTTTTCCTAGGGGGCTTACTCTTTTTTTACCATTATACACAGCGCTATATGCTGGCTAAAGCCAGTACTGCATGATGTGACAAGTTGGATAGGCTCTGACAGCAGAGAGGCTGGCAATATACAGTAAGAAAACCCTGACAGGCATCTTCCATCATCAAAGCTGTACAGCCTTAAAGGGGTTGTCCCGAGGCAGCAAGTGGGTCTGTACACTTCTGCATGGCCATAATAATGCACTTTGTAATGTACATTGTGCATTAATTATGAGCCATGCAGAAGTTATAAAAAGTTTTATACTTACCTGTTCCGTTGCTGGCGTCCTCGTCTCCATGGTGCCGACTAATTTTCGCCCTCCGATGGCCAAATTAGCCGCGCTTGCGCAGTCCGGGTCTTCTGCAGTCTTCTATGGGGCTCCGTGTAGCTCCGTGTAGCTCCGCCCCGTCACGTGCCGATTCCAGCCAATCAGGAGGCTGGAATCGGCAATGGACCGCACAGAAGAGCTGCGGTCCACGGAGGAAGAGGCCATCTTCAGCGGTGAGTAGAGAAGTCACCGGAGCGCGGGGATTCAGGTAAGCGCTCCGGTGAGCTTTCTTTACCTCCCTGCATCGGGGTTGTCTCGCGCCGAACGGGGGGGGGGGTTGAAAAAAAAAAAAACCCGTTTCGGCGCGGGACAACCCCTTTAAATCATAATGTCTTCAGAGGTCAGACAGTGGATTGGAAAGGGTTAAATGCCCCAGGATGTGTAAGCCAGGTGTCAGATGGACCAATATAGTCAGAAAATAGACTAGGCAATAATATTTGACTCAAGTTGGAACTTTATTTGCTACATTTCTATGACTATTGCGGAGAATAGATGTGAAAATAGGATCAATATGCGAAGCAGGTGTATATTTATTACCTATCTGGCATATTTCCTGAAATTCCCAACTGAATGCAGTGGAAAATACTACCACAGGATGCCTGAATCTTTTACAAATGGAAATGTAAAGGCCCATTTGCACCAGTCGATGATCGCTAAAAAATCGCTTATTTGGCAATTGTTTTAGCGATCATCGGCGCGTCTAAACACGCACCCATTGTGCGCTTTTCGGGCACTGCTGGCTGATCGTTAAATTCAGTCCAACCTAAAAAATCGTCATTCACTCTTATCAGCAGTTCTCCACGGGGAGTGCTGATAGCATTGTTTCCCCATGGAGTACAAAGGAGCTGAAATCAGATAAGAGCGTCTGGCTATTAACTGCATTCAGCTAAGGCTTCATTTGCACACCTAATTGCTATTAAGTAGCTGAGTAGCTACTTAATCGTTTATGCAAAATGATCGCTCAAAGCTGTCACTCAAACTGTCATTTGAGCGATCTTTGAGCGATCATCTGCTGATGTAAATGGGCCTTAAGAGATCAGATTGATCCCTATTGTTTACAATGGATTTGGCTCTGTTTAACACCCGTGATGCATATTTGCGTTCTTTTAAGTGATGAATAGTTTTATCAATCTGACTATTTAATTGATTAGCGATTAAACTGTTACGTTTTACATGAAGCAATTTCCTCACTCTTGATAGTGTGAATGGGGTGACATGATGAAGTGTGCAACACCATGTTGCCAGCAGTTTTTTTTCGGTATGTCAGCATATTTACCTGCTGATTATCAAAGTCAGCACTCAACTGTAAATCTAAATAAAAGATGGAGAATGCATAGAAAGAAAAGGAAAATTTGAACCCAAAAAAGATTATTAATATTATTAAGAGCAGGCATAGGGAGCAATCTCTGAGGAATTGAGAGCATGGAGAAAAGTCTGTGTAACAGAGGGGGACATCAGAAACAGTCTGTAGCAAAGGGAAATGGGAACAGTCAGTGTTACAGAGGGGGACATGGAAACAGTCTGTGAAAGAGGGGGGCACAGAGAACAGTCTGTAACATAAGGACCATAGGCGTAGGGTATGGGGTAACTGGGGATCGCCATGGCGACCCGGCCCCTGCGCTCAGGGGGCCCCAAGGCCGCCCTCCGCCATACCCACATGCACATTCAGTGCATTAATGGCTGGCCGTTCTGACTGCAGCAAGATTCCCATCATGCGGCAGCCAGAACGGCCAGCCTGAGAGGAAGAGCAGGGAGAAACTCACATGGGCCGGCAGGGGAGGAGGGAGGAAGTCACATGGGCCGGCAGGGGAGGAGGGAGGAAGTCACATGGGCCGGCAGGGGAGGAGGGAGGAAGTCACATGGGACGGCAGGGCACAATGATCATGTGATCATGTGCTGCCCCCTGCTTTCTGCTGCACGGAAGCCTCTGAGTTTGCCTCTCCTGCTGCTGCTGTCACATGGAGGAGAAGTGGACCGGGCCCTGGGGTAAGTGTATATATGTGTGTGTATCTGTCTGTCTGTCTGTCTCCCTCCTTTATCTATCTATCCCATATCTATCTATCTATCTATCTATCTATCTATCTATCTATCATCTATCTATCTCAAATCTATCTATCTATCTCATATCTATCTATCTCATATCTATCTATCTCATATCTATGTATCTATATTCCATCTATCTATCTATATACTATCTATCTCATATCTATCTATCTATATACTATCTATCTATCTATTCCATATCTATCTTTATACTATCTATCTCATATCTATCTATCTATCTATCTCATATCTATCTATCTATATACTATCTATCACATATCTATCTATCTATCTATCTATCTATCTATCTATCTATCTATCTATCTATCTATCTATCTACTATCTATATCATATCTATCTATCTACTATCTATCTATCTATATACTATCTATCTATCTCATATCTATCTATCTATATACTATCTATCTCATATCTATCTATCTATCTATCCATCCCATATCTGTCTGTCTATCCATCCCATATCTATCTATCTATATACTATCTATCTATCCATCCATCAAATATCTATCTATCCATCCATCGAATATCTATCTATCCATCCATCCAATATCTATCTCATATCTATCTATCTATCTATCTATCTATCTATCTATCTATCTATCTATCTCATATCTATCTATCTATCTCATATCTATCTATCTATCCATCCCATATCTATCTATCTTAATACTATCTATCTATTAGAGATGAGCGAGTATACTCGCTAAAGGCAATTGCTCGAGCAATCATTGCCTTTAGCGAGTACCTGCCCACTCGAGACGAAAGGTTCGGGTGCCGGTGAGTAGCGGCAGTCAGCAGGAGGGAGCGGGGGGGGGGGGGGGGGGAGAGAGAGGGAGAGAGAGATCTCTGCTCCGTTCCGCCCCGCTCTCCCCCGCAGCTCCCTGCCCGCCGCTGGCACCCGAACCTTTCGTCTCGAGCGGGCAGGTACTCGCTAAAGGCAATGCTCGCTCAAGCAATTGCCTTTAGCGAGTATACTCGCTCATCTCTACTATCTATCTATCTAGTATCTATCTATCCATCCATCTCATATCTATCTATCTATCTTATATCTATCTATCTTATATCTATCTATCTATCTATCTATCTATCTATCTATCTATCTAATATCTATCTCATATCTATCCCATATCTATCTATCTATCTATCTATCTCATATCTATCTATCTATCTATCTATCTATCTATCTAATATTTATCTATCCATCCAATATCGATATATCTATCTATCTACCGCAGAATTTCCGCTCTTGGAAGCTGCCATAGGATTGCGTTAGCAAACGCAATCCTAGGCAGACGGCTGCGGTTTGTCCACGCAAAATCTCGCTCGGCAAAAAAACGCAGCATGTTCTATTTCTGTGCGGGGCCCGCAGAGCCCCACACAAACGTCACTCACCGGCCCACGGCTCCGCTTTGCGCATGCACCGGCTGCCGGGCAACTGGCACATGAAAGATCCGGAGCTGCGGGGGGCGGGTGAGTATGCGCTGCTCTCTGCAGGCGCTCGGGTCGGGTCCCGCGGCGAGAATTCTCGCTGCCGGATCCGACCCGGCCATCTGCAGGCGGCCTATCGCTGGCAGAAGTTAAACATCTCCCTGGATTTACTGTATTTATTTGCACCCTTTACGCACAATTAAAAAAACGTATTAAAACCGCATGCGGTTATTAATAGTGTCTGCAGCTCCTTAATAACGCACGCGGACTTTAAATACTGCATGCAGGTTTTTTTATGTTTTTTTCTTTATTGTGGTTCTAAAGTGCAACAAAAACATGACCCCCCTAAGGCCGCTCTCACACACGTGTTCAGAAAATGCAGCTTGAAATCGTGGCATTTTTACCGGAATTTCTAGCAGCGTTTTCGAACACAGGTTACAGCATTTGACAGCGCTTTTTGATGCACCCCATCATTGTGAGGAGGTGTGTTAAAAACCACGAAAATGCAAAAATAGAACAGACAGCTCTTGAAAATCACAGCGTTAGAAACGCCATGTTCGAGCGCAGATTTGTGTAAGCTCATTAAAATCTATGGGAGTATTGTACCGCGGTTAGTACGGGGTTGGGACACCACGCTAATAGCAGTAAAAAGCAGTGTGTGAGAGAGTGGCCTGCGGGGCTACAAACAAATTTTCATGTTCAGGAAATGCGCCATGTTTGGAAAGATTATGCCAAGGGGCAGATCATGTATGGAGCACAATCTAGGTATGGGTATGGGAGAGTTTGGGGCAGAAGCCCGGGGTGGGTGGGGCCGAGCTGAACTTTTGCACCTGGGCCCCTGAGCCTTTAGGTACACCCCTGATAAGGACATATGGAGCAGTCTGAGTGAGATGGGAATACATGGGGACCAATTAGCATAAAGGTAGGGTGCATGGAGAGCAGTCGGTATGAGAGAGGAGACACTAGAACAGTCTGTGTGAGAGATGGGGGAATGGATATCAGTATGTGTGAGAGGGGAGATGTCAGTCTATTCTAGTGCAGCGTCCGAGCTGGAGGCACGCTGTTGTGAAGGAGACCACGGGATGTTCTTGAGATAGTTGACACAGATGGCTCTATGATCTCCCCCTGGCAATAGCGGCAAAGACCTAGCTTAGTAGCATGGAGGTGCAAAAAATAAAACAAACAAAAATGTAGATGGTGGCAATAAATCTCCATGGTACTGTCATGTGACGCCAGTACCTCTTTTTCAGTAGTTAGTCACTCGTCGGTAAATAACAGCCCACACAAAGTTAACTTTCAAAACCGGAGGTACACAGTTTCCTTTACTCACGATATTCAACCTTGATTTTCCAAGGATACAGCAAGATGATGGTTTAGACATGACACTTCTCACAGGCTTTCTTCCTGACTTGTTTCAGTTGCACACACTCTCACATGTTCTCTTAGGAGGCACTTTCCTTCACGTTACTAGGTGTCCTCAGCCCAAGTTATTTGAAATGACAATCCCTGGTGGTACTCTCCTGATGCGACATTCCTCTAGCTACTCCTGTCTTTTGCCCTTTGGTTGTCCAGCTGCACCTCTCCGCTGGCACTCCTCCAAGCTATTGGCTCTTGGGGTAGCCCTGTTGTTTGCATGTCGCACAGAAAGTGAGACATACCCACGGCTCTGTGGGGGCAGAAACATAAATCTGCTTTAGCCTCACGCTGACACGTCCTCCTCCACCAACTATATCTCTACAAACTCTCTTTCCTTCTAGCTCCACCCTTCTCCTACCCCTTCCTTGTGAGACTACACACAACCCACAGGTTAAAAGTGGTCAAAAGAAGGCGATAAGATAGGTTATTAGTACTTTTACAAGACATACTTCTACAAAACACTTCACACAAGGCAGACATAAATCTAACCTAACAAAACTCTAACTCCAGGCCACTACACTAGTCTCAACCTTCTTGCTACAGCGACATAGCCAAAGGGGTATATAACCTACAGACAACAGGTATACAACATTAACCCTTTCTCTGCCCTAAACCACCAGGAATACTGGCATTTAGCCTTTCTTTTCCCTAGACCACCAAGGATATTGATATTAATCGCTTCACTGGCATAAACCTCAGGGATGTTCCCATAAACCCATGAACTACCCTAGTTAATTATGGCAAATTATGTGGTGCTATGTAGCACTTTTTGGAGCTGTTTTGGATCACCCAGTTTAGAACTAAGACTGCCCGGTTTCCTATATTCCCCATTTAAAAGCTACAAATAGAATATTCCATATACATTATCCTGCCAAAAGTATGTGGACAGTAGAATGGATTGTGTCTTATTCACATGTCACATGTCCTAAACCATGCTACATAAGATGCAGAACCTTGGAAGTGTAAACCATATTTTGTGACAGAAACTGCATGCTATTACATATACGGGCTATGATGCTGCATATAAGCCATCCATCATGAAGCACAGTGCACTGGCCCATCTACAATGGTGCAAGGAGTGTCGTTGTTGGACAGTTGAGCAATGGAAGAACATTTTACGGAGTGATGAATCGCAGTATTTCATCTTCAAATCAGATTGACGCACCTGGGTGTGGAGGATGTCTATGGAACACCTTTTGCCTGAGTGTGTTGTGTCAACAGTTAAGTACAATGAAGATTCTGTTATGGTCTCAATTTGTTGGCTGTAGTGCCAAGAACCAAGAACAACAGAGGTGACTATCTAGACAATAAAGTGCTGGTGACAATGTGGTAATACTCTGGGAATGGTCGGCCATACTTCCAACAAGACAACGCGCCTTGTCACAAAACCAACTCTGTTTTACGTTGGTTTGAAGATATGGATATTCCGCAATTGGACTGGCTGCACAGAGTCCAGACTGAACCCTACTCAACATCTTTGGCATGAACTAGAACGTTTGACCAGAAAATATGAAGAACGCTCATCTTCTTGGAGAAAACTCGCTAGGTGTTTGCAGAATGAATGGAAGCAAATACCAGCTGAAATGTATTAGACATTAGTAGAAAGTATATCATGGAGAGTATTCAATGTCATTAGGGCCAAAGGAGCCCCACTGAGTATTAACATATATTAATAAATACTACTTTTGATTCTTACTCAGGTGTCCAGTTATTTTTGATAGGATAGTATTGGGGAAGTTTGTAAGATTCTTTGAGCCACATCTGCAGTTAACAGTTAAGCATGGTGGAGGATAAGTGCAATCAAGTGAATGATGTCCCCTTACCATGGCGGCAGGTCTCACAAAATGTAATGAAACCATACACAGCGAACCTCCCATTCAAATTATGGTTTTTTTGCTTATTCATTAAAAATCACAGATTCATTTCACATTTTTTGGGGGTACTGACCCCATATGTTATATTGTACTATTGGCAGTGGTGAATGCCCCATCTTGGTCAAGCAGTTCTCCCTGTTCAAGGCTGTTTATAATGAGTGTACAATAAAGCTGCTGGGTTCACATTTTAGGAGGTGCTGACTAGTTTTCTATTTTCCAGTAGCTGCTAGTCATTGACCTTTGTTAAATTGACCCCCTCACTATGATTTATTTCAAGTAGTGTTTAACTTTTAAAGTAAGCAGAGGCCATGGCTAAATCATATAGTATCATTGCATAAAAGGTTCGCCTATTCCTGTATGTTCATTTTCTATATGACTCTGTTAAAGCTATAAACCATAAGACAATGCTGTCTCTCCTTGATCTAACTACTGACTGCAGTAACATATAACACTATATCATTTTACTTCAAGCTTAAATGGTGAAGTTGAAAATGCAGACTGATCATAATAGAATGGAAGTAATGGCAAGCCCAGATGTGCCTGCTGTGTTAAAGCCAGCAGGATAGTATTTTCTAATCAATGTACATGAGTGAACTAAAGAACATATGATACGTTTTTATGTTCACACAATCATATTTAACTAGTCTTCCTCCATATCTCTGCCACATTTTTCTATTAAATATCTATACATTAGATCAATCTCAGCCATTAAACATTGTGGATCTTAAATAAACAACTGCGTAGTCAAGGTGCCTTAGGATTTCTGGAATAAAAAATTATAAATATGTATGAATATATCTATCTATCTATCTATCTATATATATAATATACACACACACAACTAAAATTGATTCAAAATGTCTTAAAATGTTTAATATCAGAGGCAAAGTGTCACACTTTAAGAAATATATCTCTTCACTTGAGGCATAGCCAGTGGGGAAAGGTTAAAAAGTGTGTGGTGGCCCAGAACCAAACAGTAGGGTGGGGGCAGGCGCAGGGAGTTTCTGTAATCTGGGAAAAGACTGGTGCTCAAAAGTGAGAACCCAGAGATGTTTGTGTTGCAAACTTTGCAGAAACAAGTCATGCTGGAAGAAGTCATCAACCGGGTCTGGGCTGGATGGAAAAGACAGGAAGAGTGAACGACTTCAGTCAGAGAGGCCATTACCTATGTATCTCTGGACTCTACTGTACTGTAATCACTTGTACAGTCTGCAAAGCACCTGTGTAGAACTGCTATCTGCCACTATATCCTCACTATAGGGTGAAAATGTTGGTCTTTGTATAACCAATATGATTAGGATGTGCCTGTGAAGCTGTAACCAGGGTTGGGGCCCACTAAGGATGCTTTGGTCCTCCTGTGTGGAACCCCAAGCTACATCTATGCTCTTCAGTGATACATCAGTTGTGGTTCAAACCTTTTTGTGTTGACACTGTAGGGGGAGTTTAAAAGGGAAAGGTGGCTTATATAGTCAAAGTTACATGGAGAGACCATAAGATGTATTTTTCAGCAGTAATATGATATTAGCATTGTTTCCAATTGTTCTCAGCAGTGTCAGATAGGTTTCCTGGGCACACTCTCCAGTTATCATTGCACACACAGGACTAGTGATGAACAAACTTTTCAAAATCTTGGTTCATCCGGTTTGCCGAATTTGGGCAAAAGGTTCTGTTCAGTCTGAATTTGCACTGAATTGGAACTTAACCAATACTCATAAAACTAGTATAAAACACTGTCTAAAAGCCAAAAAACCACAGATTTCCTAGACATCTATCTGAATACTTTTCAGCAGTTTTTAAAGTAAAGTTAATGACAAAAATGAAGGAAAAACAAGAAAAAGGAAAAAATAACAAAAAGAAGGAAATGAAGGAAAAGAAGGATAAAGATTTGTTTTCCTTCTTTTTTTCTTCTTTTTTTTTCTTTTACTCCTTTTTTTTCATTTTCTTTCTCTTTTTCCTTTAACTCCTTAGTGACCAAGCCTGTTTGCGCCTTAATGGCCAAGCCAAATTTTAGATATCTGACATGTGTCACTTTAACATAGAATAACTATGTAAAGGTTTTGCATATCCAAGTGATTCTGACATTGTATTTTCACCTCATATTGTACTTCATTTAGGTGGTGAAAATAGACAGATAGAAGAGGTTGGTAAAGTAGTCTATAATTATTACTCTGTGCTATAATTTGGCTCAGATTTTACCCCCGGAAACCAACAGCATCAAGCTGTCACGTCCACAGCCTGCAGGGCTTTAATCCCTAGAGGAAGCATGTTTTTACGTCCTCCGGGATTAAAGCCCATTTAGGCAGGATGTAAAAACACTATGCGGTGGTTACTACGGGGTTAAAAGGAAAAAGAAGAAGAAGTTTAGTGGGTTTGGCCAAGATGAACTACCTGAGGTTCAAAACAAACTTGTAGCAAAGTCTAACCTGATACAGGGTTCCACTGTTCGGTTTGCTCAACACTACACAGGACATATCAACAATAAGATCAGTGTTTTCCAACCAGGGTTCCCAGGAGCTCTGTTCTTGGGTTTACCCCAAAACAGCATCAACAAGACCCGTCACCCTTACAGTAGGAAAGGTAAACTGACCTTAACCTGCTCACTGATGCTTTACAAACCAGTAAAATCTGAGCCAAATTATAGCACAGGGTAAGAATTATAGACTGCTTTACCAGCCTCTACACCAAGCTTCTTTGGGGCCGAAATGACGTAAGGCATTTCCCAGGAGTACAAACATATTTCAGGGGTTCCTCTGACATAATAAGTTTGAGCATCACTGGTCTCATATGTTATTTGCAACTCAACCCATAAGAAATACCGTAGACTCAAGTGACACATGATTGGCTCCAAAATCAGTATTAAATGGGGGTTGTCTGTGACTGATTGAGGGAAATCAAATTGTTAGTCCTACTCATGCGAGCAAAAATATTTACAGAATATACAAGGGATAAATGTATTATACATAAGTTACTGTATACACTATATATTTGGAAATATATACCACCAAATGTATAGAGAATAACTTTTAAACATGACATAGCCCCTTTAATTGTCAGTTACTCATGAGCTGAGCACTCCCTGTTGTCCACACTTAGGTACACTTAGCCCACAAGTCTGTGTCTGCTTCTAATGAACTAGCAGAGGGCCTTGAGTGGTGTCCTGGGTAAGCTACCCATGTTATGTATCCTAAATACAGACTTTTTTATAGGGTAAAGTACAAACATAAATGTGTTTAAAAGATAGTGCAGAGTGTTACAGCAGCAGAAATGCAGTCCTAAGTTCTTGCTCACGATCTGAAGGTTGTGAGTTCAATCCCCACATGGTTCAGGTAGTCGGCTCAAGGTTGATTCAGTCTTCCATCCTTCCAAGGTTGGTAAAATGAGTACCCAATTTGCTGGGGGGTAATAAATAAATGACCTGAAATAGCTGTGGAATATATTTTATTTATTTATTATGGAGCTCTTAAGACTTGCACTTCATGCTTCATCTGCAATCCGGGTATATATGCCGTCTTCATGACAGACCATTACAATGGTAATATATAATGCAAACCCTTATACAATTCTATTGAGATCAATACATTTTCAAAGAAAGAAATTCCAGCTTTCGATGCTTTGTCACTGGATTTGCACCCTTCCAACAATCCTCCATTGTTCAATGTGTTTCCAGCACAAATAAAGGCGAATGATATGTAATAAACCTTTTGATCAGTGAAAATGCAACAAAAATGTATTTGGATTTGCTTAATTATGAGAATAGAGCAAGCAATGTTCTCAGAAACGATGTGCTGGGAACTGCAGTTCAACAGTGGCTGGAAAGTCATTTATTCCCGAAACCTTAAAATAAAAACTTGAGGAATGTATTTTAGGAGACTAAAGGAAGGGAACTCTTTGAAAATATGCACTGGCTTCACTTACAGTGACATTTAGGAGCCAAGCAAAACTCAACCAAGTAATGTGTGGGTGAGGCAGAGCCGAGACTGTCCCGTTACTCATATGTTATTTTGGCTCCGTCTATCAAGGTAGGGATTTTTTTCTTCTGAAAACAACTGAAGTTTTACTGTCAGTTGTTGGTTTTGTTCCTCAGAAAGCAGTTGCTGGCTTCTATCCGACAAAAGGACTATTCCCAGCTTCTCGTACTAACTCACACCCTCATAGCCACTCTGGCAAACCAATACTAATGTCAGTTTTTCCTTATATTGGTAGCAAGACGTGTTGAAAGGCTGCTTTTAAGCAGCTCTTATACCACTTTTTGGTTTCCCGGCCAATTTTTTATGTTAACCCAGTCTCTGCTGTAGCAAGCTCTTCAGCTTGAGCTTTAGAAAGAAAGAAAAAGTTTGGATGTAAAAGACACATTTTCAGCCAATGAGAACATATTTTTGGATCATGCAACCTTTAGTAAATTCAACATCTGGAAAACACTGTGTCCTAGATTAAAAGCCAGGCTTTCAGAAGCAGGGAATCAACATTTTTAACTTCTGAGGTAGAGCTGACAACATTGATATCAATATTATTCTTCCTCTAATTTCTATATAAAACTGCAGTAAATTGTCTTCAAAAAGAAAATTATCCACAGATCACAAGATTACATTCATTTTCTAATCTGACTTTGGCTGTTTTTTGGGCATGTAACATGACCAAGGGACATTTTATATGGGAAATTATTTCCTGTATGGGTCACTGTATCACTTAATGGATGTTGCCAGAGTGGATTTATATTTGTATTGATGTTTTTTGAAAGGTAGTGGAGGGCTCTTCCTGCTAGAATTTGCTTCTTTTAATGCAGACTATATTTCTTCCCTAGTTTTTCTAGTTATATACATGAATATTGTTATGCATATAACTAAATGCAATGTATATCACGTTTACTGTATAGTCATATTATCAGTATATATATACACTGAGTGATCACTGCATTAGGAACACCTAATTAATAGTTGATTTTTGGCCAATCACGGTTTTCAGATATCAGCGAACAATTCCACAAGGTGCCAAGCATCCTCCATACTAAACTCAACCCATGGCCCCTGCATCAGTTGGTGCACATTTTGCAGGTAAGGGGGAGCAGTGCTCACAGCCCTTTCCAGCATACCCCAAACATGTTCAATTGGGTTTCAGTCCAGGCAGTTTGGGGGCCGAGGTAGTCTGGAGAATTTATTGTCATGTTCCTCCAACCACTACCTGGTGATTTAAGCTCAATGACAGAGAGCGTTGTCTTTTTGAAAGATAGTACTTTGGTTGGGGAAGACTTCCTAAAGATAGGGGTACAAATGGTCAGCTAACAGGTCCCTGTAGTTTTCAAAGATTGTGATATGATGAACAACAGTTCTAGGACATGCCAAGAGAATGCTCCCTAGACAATGACGCAACTACCATCAGTCTGTTGAACCACAACGGTGCACTCATTGGATACATCTTCACGGTGTTTACGCCAAATGAGGACCCAGGAATCCATATGGTTCAACAGGAAATGGGGCTCGTTACTTCAAACGACCTTCTGACATGTGTACAAGGTCAACGAACATCTTTTCCTGGATCCTTGCGAGGAGTTGTTGGCTATGACATGGGATCATGTGGGGCAGCCTTTTCAGTCTTTGGCTATTGAGCCCCAGTCAATGCAAGATATGGCGCATGGTCATTGTAGAAATTTGTCTAACCTTTCTGCTGTTACAATACTGGGTCTTTTGGTTCCCTGTGGCACATCATTGCTGAAATATCAGACATGCCACCCAACACTTGCCTCTATGATCAATCACTGATGGTCTGTTGCTGTGTTATTTTCTGTCAGATGTCTGTCTATGGTTCAACCAGTCTTGGTAAACTCTAGATATAGTGGTTCGGGAACAGCCAACAAGTGCGACTGTTTCACAAATTTTGGCATCTCACCTCTAGGCACCAACAATTTGCCTGCGGTTAAAATCACTCAAATGACCACATTCACCCATAATTGACTAATGTTGCCTTCTGCTGCACAGGGGGAGGTCAGCACATTATCTGAGAGCAGATTGTGATGTGGCCACCATGTGGTATCATGTAACTAATCACAAGATGTCACGCACTAGCAGTTGCTAATACAGTGATCATTCAGTGTAAGTATACATCAAGTACTGCACTATAAATATGGTAAACATCACTCTTTTAGTCAGAGCTCTGGCACTGTATGCCCAGGAGTGGGGAGGGGGGGGGATTTGTGAGCCCTTGCTTGGGCCCATGGGGAGTCAGCTCATTTGCATAAAATACTGAGAAGGTAAAAAGGACTTTTCTTTACTTGAAAAAAAAAGTTGTATTTTTCAAGGTCTCATACATTTTTTTCATAAAGCATATAGAGTAAGGCAGGTGATAAGTGCTCTTTAAGGGCAGCATAGTATGGGGTCAAGTCCATCTACCACAAGTCCAAATGGCACAAACAATAATGGGGCAGGTTTATTAAAACCATCTAAAAGAAAAGCTGCCTTTGTTGCCTATAGCAACCAATCACAGAGCAGCTTTCATTTTACCAGAACAGTTTAAGAAATAAAAGCTGTGCTCTGATTGGTTACTATGGGCAACCAAGACAGAATTTCTTTTAGTAACTTTGATAAATGAGGCCCATTGTGCTGTTTGACCAATAGAGCCTGCCCATTTTAGTCTAATATGTTCAAGACGGGGTACCCTCACTCCTCTCACCACTAAAAGCCATACAGCATAATATTTTTTAAGCATGTTGTGGGCAGAGCAGGAAGTCTGTATGATACAGCTTCATCCTAATGCTGCAGAACAGGAAGGGAGATTAGATAGAGAAAAGTTGTTTTAGCAACGTTTTCTGCACAGCCGAGTAACATGTATCCATATTACTATTTTCTTCAGTGTTAGACCAGAGTATAAAAATTAATAGCCCTGGTATGAAAAAAATATCCTAATAGGTCTTTCTAGTTCTAAAAATTCTCTGGAGTTTCCCTTTAAATGAAACATTTCCATGTAGATGTGCACTATGCATAAGAATTTGAGTCATTCAGATTTCCATAACATAATGCAGACTGTTAAATACACTGAATAGCCACTACATTAGAGATGCCGAATTTGTAGCACATTAGGCTACTAATACTGGACCAATGGCTTGCTAAGAAAACATTACCTACACTATTTCTTCACCCCCAACAGGAAGGGTTCACTGATTTGTGTTGCTTGTGCCAAATGTTGACCCCCATTCTCCATCAGCATGGTGCAACAGAAATCTTGATTCATCTGACCAGGTGATGTTTTTCCAATGCTCAGTGATCCAATTTTTGTGCTATTCGGCCACTTGAGTCTCCTCTTTCTATTTCTCTTAGACACAATGGCACTCAAGCTGGTCATCTGCTGTTATAGTCTAAGGAATGCACATTGTGCATTCAGACACATTAGGATAATACCATTGTGATATTCAGCTGCAATTTGCTTGAACCCTTTTGTCAAAAAGTTGCTTGCATCCACAGGATGCCCTGTCACTGGATGTTTTTCCTCTATCACACCATCCACTCTATACTCTTGGCATGGTCGTTTGAGGAAACCTCACAAGGTTGTCAGTTTTTGAAAAACTGGCCCAGATCATCTAGCACGGATGACCATGTTCCATCGTCCTATTCCCTCGATTTACCTATTCTAATGTGGATTCACACTGAAACTGACCCACAGAAAATTTGCTCATTCGATTTTATGCTGCACTTTAGGTTCACATGGCTCATTTCCATACAGGGAAGCCCTAATCATGCAAGGGCACGCAAATATAATAAAGTGGACATTCAGAGTATTTCTCAGTCATGGACCGTTACCGTAGCACTGGGGATGAAGTTTGGGGAAAGTAGTTAAGAGTGTTAACCTGCCTAAAAGTCCATCTAGTTATGATATAGTTATGATCCTCATCAGTAAATTATTACTGTTGCATTTGTCCACAAAATGTTTTGTTTTTTTCTAAGAGTTTCGAACAATAAATTTTTGGAAAAATAAGAATATTTTACTCAATATGAAAGTCCTTTCTGTTACGTAACCTACAAGATGAATTTTAGTGTTTACTTCATTCATAACCAGACCCCTTAGAAATCCCATAGACTCATTTGTTCTTAAAAATCTCCTGAAAATAGCTTGACGGAGAACTAACGAAGTAAGAGGCATAATTTAGTTGAATTGATTGTAACTAGAGATGAGCGAGTATACTCATGAAGGCACATTACTCGAGCGAGTAGTGCCCTAGCCGAGTATCTCCCTGCTTGTCTCTAAAGATTCGGGGGCCGGCGCCGGTGACAGGTGAGTTGCGGCGCGGAGCAGGGGGGAGCGGGGGGGGGGGGGAGAGAGGGAGAGAGAGATCTCCCCTTCGTTCCTCCCCACTCTCCCCCGCCACTCCCCACCCCCTGCCGGCCTCCGAATCTTTAAAGACGAGCGGGGAGATACTCGGCTAAGGCACTACTCGCTCGAGTAATGTGCCTTACCGAGTATACTCACTCATCTCTAATTGTAACTGAAACATTGGCAGATGCTCCTTAAAATGTGTTTCTAATGTTTCTTTCTTATTGTATTCCAACCTGAAAGTCAAAAATAAGCAATGTCCCTTTCTCCCTGCATATACTGTGTCCATTTTCAGTGATTATACAGTATTTAATACCTTGTGAGTAAACTAAAGCTATGTTCAAATCAGTGTTGGAATTTCCTTGTGTTCTGCTCCATTGTGGGAACAGGAAGATGGCCAAATGGGGCATCATATGATCAGTGTTGAACAGATCTCATTGATTATAATGGGGTCTGTTCAGTTTCTGTTATGTTATCAAATAACGCATCATGCTGTGCTATTTCATATAACATTTTAATGGAGTTCATCAACAAAGACTCAAAAATGGAGCCCCCAATGCTAATGTGAGCGAAGCCTAAAATAATGTGTTGTATAAATCAGTGTAATGCTATAACATTAAGTGAGCTAAAAAGAAAGTTATGATAAAGGAGGTACTATGGATAAACCCCCTTGGACTTTAGTCTCGTAAGGTAAGAATTTGGCGGTACTGTATGTTCTCTACCTAACTGCTTGTCTCCATTCGAGGTTGCAATTAAGTAAAGTGAATGAGATAAGGAACACACAGGGGCAAAGCTAGCTTCATTGGCATTGGCTGTTGGATCACAAACCATTCTGCTACTTAATCATTCATGACAAGAGACCAGAAATGATTTATTATATGTTTCCATTGCTTTAGAAGCAAGGGCAGTGGAACGCTTATGCAGCTATTACCACAAGGTTACGTCAAACCATACAGGACAACACCTTTGAACCCTTTCTTTGTTGCTGGAGGCTTGCGATACTCTAGAGAACATATGTGTGGACAGAGGTTAAACAGTGTCTCCCATCCATCCTTTCACTATTTACAACATCTTTGTCACTTTTACTTGAGAAACTAGATTAGATTCCGTGTTTGATAGTGTAGCTTAGAGCAAAAAAAAAAAGTAGTAGATGGAAAGCAACATATTCTTTTTATGACAATGACAAAGTCTCTAGATGTTTGTCAAATATTAAGCAAGCAATGAAGAATATATAAAAATACAAAGATATTGCAGTTATGTAAATATATTCAAACAATTATGCATTGTAAGGCTGGGCCCAGACAGGGGCTGATTTACGATGGAATGTCTGCAGCGGGCATTCCGCTACAAATCAGCTGCGGAAAGCCTGTCTCCAAACTCGCACCATGTGCGGAATTCACTCTCTCATTGATAAGATTGACATGCTGCAGAATTGAATTCCGCGCTGCATGTCAATTGCCGTACGGTTTTGTGTAGCTTGTGGATGAGATTTTCAAAATCTTGTCCCCTTTGCTTCTACTGTATATGCCGCGGAATTTCCGTGTGTATGGTCCGCATGGAAATTCTGCGGCAAATCCACCCATGTGAACCCCACCTAAAAGGTATTAATATCTTGTTTATAGAAGTGAATATCTTAGATAAGGCCCTACTGTAATGAGCCAGTGCAGGAGGCTAGTATCACAGTGGCTAATGTCTCTAACTCCCACCTGTACTACAGTGCATGAGGGGGGGCTTGATGGTATGTAATGGTATTTGCTCCTGGGAATGATCTTACAGTGTAGTGTACTGCAAGCCCCCTACTGTAAAAAAGCTCTAGGGGTCAGGAAGTGGTTGACAGCAAAACTTACATATATTGTAGCTTTAGGTGGCAAACAGGGTGACATTCAATACAGTCCATTCACATACATCCAGCTCAGGAGATAGCGACTGGAGGTACCGTTGTTTATAACAAAATTCCCATACTGCTTATGCAGGTTTTTCACTGGGGCCCTGGGAAGACTCCTACAACATTGTATCTGGCACCTTGCTCCTTCCCCAGACTCAGAAATAAGGCTTCATTCACACAAGCGTATATCGTCCACGTTTTCATGGCCTGACAATATACGCTACACATCTCATGCATTGGTTTCCGATGCCTCAGTTCAGATGGCCGCTTTTGCGGTGCATGAAAAAGGCCAGCTGGAAGAGATAGCGCAATTCAGTCGGCCTATTTTACTCTGGCCCGAAAAGATAGTTCTGGAACTATCTTCCATCCGGAATACGGCGGCCATTCCCATATACTCCTATGGGACCTGCCAAAAAAGGGCAGTGGGTGGGAGTTTAGCAGCATCACTACTAGACTCCCTCCCCCTTCTCTCACCTATCTCCATCCCTTGTCAGCTGTTGGCAAATGAAGGGACAGGACAGGTGGGAGATTAGAACACTAGCTGGGTCACTATACCACTATCCTTGACATGTAAAGCAAATATAGCTTTCCATGGTACCATGATGATGGTCGTTCGATGGCATAGGGATGCTTTGGTACTTCAGGATCTGAGTACTTGGACAAGAATGAAGTAAGTATTTGTATTCATGCGCAACATGCTTGACAATCATTCGCATTTGTGATAAGTTTCTAACCTATGGCACCATGCGTGACGTACATTTTAGAGGTTGTACATCCACATCACACACTATCTTGTCATCAGTAAGCATACACTCACACATAAAATGTAGAACTATGAAAAAATGAGTTGTCCAGCACACTCACAGGGTAAACAGTGTGTATGCATGTAGGGGGTCATTTATCATCATGCCACTTGGCCAAGTTGCCTTACCTTAACCCAATTATTTAAAATCGTCATCCTCAATAGTAATTATATGGATCTCGTGTCATGATTAGACCGATTATTTTCCACATACAGTATTTAATATCATTATACACAGTTTCTACTTCCCTGGAGATAGAAACTTGGTACACGCAGGACCACATGCTTTGCCTAAAACTTTGCAGCCATTAACAATGACTAGTCAGTAACGACCTAAATCATTTCAGATGCGTGGTAGCCGTGCAATAGATGCTGTTTGGGACCCTTATGCAGACTTTAAAGAGTTTACAGTTATGACAAACTTCACTTCCTCCTAAAACTCCTCCCATTTTCCAAAATCGTGTGATTTTATATATTTTCTCCCAGGAACATTTGTCTTGACCATTTTCAGTAGCACCATTAATATAACTGCACCATTCACCATTACCAATAATTGCCTCTGTTTAAACCGAAATACCTGTGTTTTTATAGCTTGCTGTACTGAAATGTAACAATCACTTTTTCTTTCCTGTAATTCAGCAGTTGTGTCCCATTGAGTAAATGAATCAGATGTGTTAATTAAATAATAATAATTGGATGGCAGAAACCCATTGCACCTGCTCACATGATTTAACCTCTGAAATGTTTTTCTTTAACTGGCTTCCAGCATTTCAATTTACTTATTGCGTGATGATTAATCAGAGAACACCCATGGGTGCTGAGCTCATTGAAATTGTGCGCCGGACTAGTCAGAATGATGCAACAGTTGTAATCATTTCAAGCATTTCTTAAACAGCTATTCCTTTGGAAGAAAATGGTTTGTAAGATGAATCGATGCCAAGAAACTAAAGTATCTGAAACCCACTGGAACTCATTTATAATTTTTTTCCCCCAGAATTTTGAGCTAAATAATGTACAAATTATATAATGGTAAGGTGTGTTTAGTCATTGTTAAGCTCTGATTCTCTAAGAAACTTATAGATATGTCCCATTATGTGTTAGCATGCAGCAAGGTATGAGAGTGATGGGTTAGATATAGAAAACTCTCACTCCAAGGGGGCAGGGTGTGATGATGTAGTGTCTAGTTGTTAGACATGGAGAGCAGGAAGTGATGGAGGGAGCTCCCTTGCGTGGCTGGGTTATCGGGTGGCCTATTAACCCTTTCCAATCCAATTTTGGATTAAGGGTTTCCTAGGGGGCTTTCTCTTTCTGCCATTATACAATAGCGCCATCTGCTGGTTAGAGCCAGTACTGCGGTATGGGACATGCCGGAGAGGACCCCGACAACAGAGCGGCCAGTAATATGCAGTAAGAATACCCTGCTGGACGTTTTCTGACATCAGAGCTGTACAGCCTTCAATCAGAATGTCTTCAGAGGTCAGACAGTGGATTGGAAAGGGTTAAAAAAATGGAGAGAGAAAAAGAGCCCTATGACAAAGAGAGAGAGAAGCCAAGTGAAAAGTGGAGAAAAGAAAAGTGCATTCATGACTAGAGAAAGAAGTGAGAGGAGACAGGCATTTGGTGGCCAGGGGCATGTATGTAAAGGATTTGTGGTTAGTCAGCTGCAGAAGCAGAGAGATAGTTAAGAGGGTATTCCGGTTAGTAAACATTTGCTTACGCTTTCATCAATCGGTTGGATGAGTAAAAACTGATAGATTGGAGGTGGTCAGTTATCCTTCAACGAACATCTTCAAGCAGATACTGGACAGACATTTGTTTGGGATAATATACTGAAACGGGGAGTTGGACCCAATGACCATGGAGGTCCCTTTGAACTCTACGATTCTATGATAAATATTACCCTTATCCAATTTTTGAACAACATGCACTATATAATGAGTGATATTACCAATAATACCATCACACCATGCCCACTACCAGAACCACTATATAGTGAGCATTATTATCAGAATACACGGGGAGCGGGAGTATGGAAGTGTAAGGAGGTGTGGTCATTGCTGACTGTTTTATTGTTCATTTGATGTTCTGCTGAATCAGTGATTTGTAAACTACTGTGACTTTAAAGAGTGGAGGGAACAAGGAGCAACTCACTGAGAGGGAAAAAGACAAGAAGTACTTAGTTTGTGCAGCCATACTGCAGTGTGGGAAGCAAGGGCTACTTCCTAGTATGAAAGAAACTGTGGTGCACAGGATTAATCCTATGGGCGTGAGGTCCTCAAAGGGACAGAAGTTTCTTTTGGATAAAGACTAAGCTGAATATAAGCATTGGAGAGACTTTTACCTCCTCGTTCCATTCCTCTCTTCTGCCCAACGCAGTTGATGTTATACAGTGCTGCCAGAGACTACATTACTAGCTACTGGATATGAACTTTTGAGAAACCCATTACATGGATGAAAGATGTAGATTAAATGGACTTAGATTAAAACCCTGGTTACTGGGTATGGATTTTGAGAAACCCAACATATGGGTACTAGACTGATAAAGCAACACCACTGACGTGGATCCTCAGCAAAAGTAGAGCGGTACACGATTGTGAGTGACCCAGAAATGGGACTTAAACTGCTTATCTGTTTTCATTTTATTCAAGTTTGTTACTTAAATCATACATGTCAGCTCCAAGACTCTATGTGAGCTATTCTCAGAGTATCCGTGCTACCAACACCATCCCAGATCATCAGGGAAACCCTGAACCAGATACCAAAGCCCCCTCACAGAAGAAAGGAAAAAGCAGCTTTATGAACGGAAGTGAAAACTTAAAGGGGTTGTGATATCAGACACAATCCCTTTAAGAATGATTCGCCCAGCACAAATAGCACCTAACACCCCTGGCAAGCAGATGATTTTGAATGATTTTCAGTGAGGGAACCAATGCCAATCAGACATTATCCCTGAAACTCATTGGAGTGTATATATATATATATATATATATATATATATAGCTACATTTTACGTGAGTGAAATGCACACCACACCCAGGATGAATGCAAATAAAAAGCTGGACATTATGTTTTATCCGAACAGGATGTACCAAAACTTGTCCCCCAAACAGTTCCTGGGCTATTTTACACAGTGGAACAAAGAACATAAACCCCCACAAGTTATCTGTGGAATAACAGATTTAGAGGGAATTTTGCATAGAAGCAAAACCCCATAACCAAGTGAACAGCAACCTACCATACCTACATGCATAAGCAGGTTAGGAGGTAATAGATAGCGCTCACTTGAAGGGTGTTGAGAGATGAAGTTGATGAAGGATTAGTATTGTAGAAGGAGGCGAATAGTCGTAGTTGCTTGAGAAATCTCATATACGTATAAGAGAGCGACTAGAGGAGGCTCCGATCATTGGAATGAGGGAGAAAGATGAATACAAATAAAAAAAGGAAAAGTCCTCAGCGCTCAACCAAGCAAAAGATTTTGATAGGGTGTATGAATAAGTTGTATAATTTACTTCGTGGAGGCGCCTATGTACAGGCGCCTCCTCATCCAAGATGGCGTATCACAGAATTAGTAGGCCCGGCAGATCAGCAAATAGATAGACACCGGCAGCAGTGGAAGTTTCCAAGGTTTAATACTCACACTGGTATACAATGCGTTTCGGCCCAAGGCAGCCTTTTTCAAGTATACATCATGTTTAAAAACATACACATATATATAAAATTTAAAAGTACCTAATCAGCATAAGCAGATGGAATATCTAAAGTACGTACGATGTATTGGTTAGTATTTTGGTCAAGATTTTTAAGCTTATGAGCCCACGACAAGAGTCCTCCTTGTCTCATGAATCCCAACTCTAACTAGACAATTTAAAGCTCATGGAGTCCTGCCTGCAAGTGAGGTGATCATCCCAATAGGGACTGCCGGACGCTGGAACGAGAGCCTTTCAAGAAGGTTGCTGTGGATCTGATTGGGACCTTGGCCCTTTCCAGCAGCTCTGGGAAATGCTTTTTCCTGACGGTGGTTGACTACGCCACACGATACCCTGAGGCCATGGCCCTGTCCTCCATGTGGGCCGAGAAGGTGGGCGACACCTTAATAGCCATATTTTCATGTGTAGGCTTTCCAAGGGATATACTTACTGATCAGGGCCACCAGTTAATATCCAGACTCATCTGGTGCCTGTGTACAAGAATGCAGGTGCAACATCTTGTAGCCAGCCCGTATCAGCCCCAGACTAATGGTCTGTGTGAGCATTTCAATGGCACCTTGAAGCAAATGCTGTAGATGTTGGTCGAGTCACATGGACACAACCGGGAGTGTTACCTCCCTCACCTGCTATTTGCCTACAGAGAGGTATCTCAGGCCTCAACGGGTTTCTCACCCTTTGAGCTCCTATATAGGAAGGGGGTACGGGGACCCATGACTCTGGTGAGAGAAACCTGGGAAGGAGAAGTGCCCACCTCTATGTATCCATCGTTGACTATGTCATGCACAATAAGATGCAGACATTGACACAGCTCGTGTGCGAGAATATGAAGCAGGCCCAAGCCAGCTAGAAGCAATGGTACGATCGGAACGCTGGGGAGAAAGAGTCAGAAGGTGTGGGTCTTAGTCCCACTGATCCAAAACAAGCTTTAGGCTTCTTGGGAAGGCCCATATATCATGCACCAGCGTCTCAATGCTGTGAAGTACATGGTCACAATCGACCATACCCGCAGGAAGCAGAGAGTCTTTCACATGAACATGATGAAAGCTCATCATGAACGGGGAACATGTGTCCTGCCGGTATGCAGTATACCTGTTGATTTTGAAACAGAGGTCTTAGTAGATCTGATGGCAACAGCCCAGGTCAGCAGATCTATTGAAGATGCAGAGTTCAATCCATAGCTATCCAGAGATCAGCAGTCCCAGCTGCGGATGGCCCAGCTCCCCTTCCTACCTACCTTCCGAGGGAAGCCAGGAATCACTCCCCTGTGAGGCAGTCTGCCTATCAGGTTTCCCTAGAAGTGCAGGCAGATATGAAGTGGGAGATTGATGAGATGCTGCGGCTCGGTGTCATTTAGAAGTCCCAGAGCTCATGGGCCTCCCCTATAGTCCTGGTGCCCAAAAAGGACCAGACGACCCAGTTCTGTGTGGACTATAGCAGGTTGAATGCAATCCTTTGTCCAATGCTTATCCAATGCCTTGCATCGATGAGCTGTTGGACAAACTGGCGAGTGCCCAGTATCTCACCATAATGGATTTGATCCGTGGGTATTGGCAAGTACTCATGACCCAAAAGGCACAATAGAGGTCGGCTTTCATCACATCATTTGGACTTTATGAGTCCAAGATAATGTCTAGAGATGAGCGAACACCAAAATGTTCGGGTGTTCGTTATTCGTAACGAACTTCCCGTGATGCTCGAGGGTTCGTTTCGAACAACGAACCCCATTGAAGTCAATGGGCGACCAGAACATTTTTGTATTTCGCCGATGCTCGCTAAGGTTTTCATGTGTGAAAATCTGGGCAATTCAGGAAAGTGATGGGAATGACACAGTGACGGATAGGGCAGGCGAGGGGCTACATGTTGGGCTGCATCCTAAGTTCACAGGTCCCACTATTAAGCCACAATACCGGCAAGAGTGGGCCCCCCCCCCTCCCAACAACTTTTACTTCTGAAAAGCCCTCATTAGCATGGCATACCTTTGCTAAGCACCACACTAGCTACAACAAAGCACAATCACTGCCTGCATGACACTCCGCTGCCACTTCTCCTGGCTTACATGCTGACCAACCGCCCCCCCTCCCCCCCACAGCGCACACCAAAGTGCCCCTGCGCAGCCTTCAGCTGCCCTCATGCCACGCCACACTCATGTCTATTTAGAAGTGCGTCTGCCATGAGGAGGAACCGCAGGCACACACTGCAGAGGGTTGGCACGGCTAGGCAGCGACCCTCTTTAAAAGTGGCGGAGCGATAGCCCACAATGCTGTACAGAAGCAATGAGAAATAGAATCCTGTGCCACTGCCATCAGGAGCTGCACACGTGGGCATAGCAATGGGGAACCTATGTGCCACACACTATTCATTCTGTCAAGGTGTCTGCATGCCCCAGTCAGACCGGGCTTTTTAATTCATAGACACAGGCAGGTACAACTCCCTATTGTGAAGTCCCTGTCGACCCACAGCATGGGTGGCTCCCTGGAACCCACCGGCGGTACACAGAAATATCCCATTGCATTGCCCAACACAGCTGAGGTAGTAATGTCGTGCTTAATGCAGGTGGGCTTCGGCCCACACTGCATGCCCCAGTCTGACTGGGGTTCTTTATAAGTGTACAGATGTAGTAAAAACTCCGTGTGCACCTACAGCATGGGTGGGTGCCAGGAAGCCACCGGCGGTACATAGAAATATCCCATTGCATTGCCCAACACAGCTGAGGTAGTAATGTTGTGCTTAACCCTTTCCAATCCAATTTGTATATGGTTTTCCTAGGGGGCTTACTCTTTTTCTGCCGTTATACAACGGCGCTATATGCTGGCTAAAGCCAGTACTGCATGAGCTGACACGTAGGATAGGCTCCGACAGCAGAGAGGCTGGCAATATACAGTAAGAGAACCCCGACGGACGTCTACCAACAACGGAGCTGTACAGCCTTAAACCCTAATGTCTTCACAGGTCACACAGTGGACTGGAAAGGGTTAATGCAGGTGGGTTTCGGCCCACACTGCATGCCCCAGTCAGACTGGGTTTCTTTATAAGTGGAAACAGATGCATTTATAATTCCCTGTGGACCCACTGCCTGGGTGGGTGCCAGGAAGCCACCGGCGGTACATAGAAATATCCCATTGCATTGCCCAACACAGCTGAGGTAGTAATGTCGTGCGTAATACAGGTGGGCTTCGGCCCACACTGCATGCCCCAGTCAGACTGGGGTTCTTTAGAAGTGTACAGATGTATTAAAAACTCCGTGTGCACCTACAGCATGGGTGGCTCCCTGGAACCCACCGGCGGTACATAAAAATATCCCATTGCATTGCCCAACACAGCTGAGGTTACGTCAGCTGTAATGCAGGTGGGCTAAAAATTAATTTGATTACACTGTAGGCGAGGGCCCACAAAAATTGCTGTATCAACAGTACTAATGTACATCCCAAAAATTGGCCATGGCCAGCCAAGAGGGCAGGTGAAACCCATTAATCGCTTTGGTTAATGTGGCTTAAGTGGTAACTAGGCCTGGAGGCAGCCCAGTGTAACGAAAAATTGGTTCAAGTTAAAGTTCCAATGCTTTTAAGCGCATTGAAACTTATAAAAATTGTTCTGAAAAATTATTTGACTGAGCCTTGTGGCCCTAAGAAAAATTGCCCGTTCAGCGTGATTACGTGAGGTTTCAGGAGGAGGAGCAGGAGGAGGAGGAGGAGGAATATTAGACACAGATTGATGAAGCAGAAATGTCCCCGTTTTGGATGGTGAGAGAGAACGTAGCTTCCATCCGCGGGTGCAGCCTACGTATTGCTTACGTATCGCTGCTGTCCGCTGGTGGAGAACAGAAGTCTGGGGAAATCCAGCCTTTGTTCATCTTGATGAGTGTTAGCCTGTCGGCACTGTCGGTTGACAAGCGGCTACGCTTATCGGTGATGATTCCCCCAGCCGCACTAAACACCCTCTCCGACAACACGCTAGCCGCAGGACAAGCAAGCACCTCAAGGGCATACAGGGCTAGTTCAGGCCACGTGTCCAGCTTCGACACCCAGTAGTTGTAGGGGGCAGAGGCGTCACCAAGGATGGTCGTGCGATCCGCTACGTACTCCCTCACCATCCTTTTGCAGTGCTCCCGCCGACTCAGCCGTGACTGGGGAGCGGTGACACAGTCTTGGTGGGGAGCCATAAAGCTGGCCAGGCCCTTAAAGACTGTTGCACTGCCTGGGATGTACATGCTGCTCGATCTACGCACATCCCCTGCAACATGGCCCTCGGAACTGCGCCTTCTGCCACTAGCGCTGTCGGCTGGGAATTTTACCATCAGCTTGTCCGCAAGGGTCCTGTGGTATAGCAACACTCTCGAACCCCTTTCCTCTTCGGGAATCAGAGTGGGCAGGTTCTCCTTATACCGTGGATCGAGCAGTGTGTACACCCAGTAATCCGTAGTGGCCAGAATGCGTGCAACGCGAGGGTCACGAGAAAGGCATCCTAACATGAAGTCAGCCATGTGTGCCAGGGTACCTGTACGCAACACATGGCTGTCTTCACTAGGAAGATCACTTTCAGGATCCTCCTCCTCCTCCTCCTCAGGCCATACACGCTGAAAGGATGACAGGCAATCAGCCGGTGTACCGTCAGCAGCGGGCCAAGCTGTCTCTTCCCCCTCCTCCTCATCCTCCTCATGCTCCTCCTCCTCCTCCTGTACGCGCTGAGAAATAGACAGGAGGGTGCCCTGACTATCCAGCGGCATACTGTCTTCCCCCGCCCCCGTTTCCGAGCGCAAAGCAGCTGCCTTTATGGTTTGCAGGGAATTTCTCAAGATGCATAGCAGAGGAATGGTGACGCTAATGATTGTAGCATCGCCGCTCACCACCTGGGTAGACTCCTCAAAATTACCAAGGACATGGCAGATGTCTGCCAACCAGGCCCACTCTTCTGAAAGGAATTGAGGAGGCTGACTCCCACTGCGCCGCCCATGTTGGAGTTGGTATTCGACTATAGCTCTACGCTGTTCATAGAGCCTGGCCAACATGTGGAGCGTAGAGTTCCACCGTGTGGGCACGTCGCACAGCAGTCGGTGCACTGGCAGCTTAAAGTGATGTTGCAGGGTGCGCAGGGTGGCAGCGTCCGTGTGGGACTTGCGGAAATGTGCGCAGAGCCGGCGCGCCTTTACGAGCAGGTCTGACAAGCGTGGGTAGCTTTTCAGAAAGCGCTGAACCACCAAATTAAAGACGTGGGCCAGGCATGGCACGTGCGTGAGGCTGCCGAGCTGCAGAGCCGCCACCAGGTTACGGCCGTTGTCACACACGACCATGCCCGGTTGGAGGCTCAGCGGCGCAAGCCAGCGGTCGGTCTGCTGTGTCAGACCCTGCAGCAGTTCGTGGGCCGTGTGCCTCTTATCGCCTAAGCTGAGTAGTTTCAGCACGGCCTGCTGACGCTTGCCCACCGCTGTGCTGCCACACCGCGCGACACCGACTGCTGGCGACATGCTGCTGCTAACACATCTTGATTGTGAGACAGAGGAGGAGGAGGAGGAGGAGGGTGCTTTAGTGGAGGAAGCATACACCTCCGCAGATACCACCACCGAGCTGGGGCCCGCAATTCTGGGGGTGGGTAGGACGTGAGCGGTCCCAGGCTCTGACTCTGTCCCAGCCTCCACTAAATTCACCCAATGTGCCGTCAGGGAGATGTAGTGGCCCTGCCCGCCTGTGCTTGTCCACGTGTCCGTAGTTAAGTGGACCGTGGCAGTAACCGCGTTGGTGAGGGCGCGCACAATGTTGCGGGAGACGTGGTCGTGCAGGGCTGGGACGGCACATCGGGAAAAGTAGTGGCGACTGGGAACTGAGTAGCGCGGGGCCGCCGCCTCCATGATACTTTTGAAGGACTCCGTTTCCACAACCCTATACGGCAGCATCTCAAGGCTGATGAATTTTGCGATGCGGACGGTTAACGTTTGAGCGTGCGGGTGCGTGGCGGCGTACTTGCGCTTGCGCTCGAACACTTGCGCAAGCGACGGCTGAACGGTGCGCTGAACTACACTGCTGGATGGGGCCGAGGACAGCGGAGATGAGGGTGTGGGTGCAGGCCATGAGGCGGTAGTGCCTGTGTCCTGAGAGGGGGGTTGCATCTCAGTGGCAGGTTGGGGCACAGGGGGAGAGGCAGGGGTGCAAACCGGAGGCGGTGAACGGCCTTTGTCCCACCTTGCGGGGTGCTTGGCCATCATATGTCTGCGCATGGTGGTGGTGGTGAGGCTGTTGGTGTTGGCTCCCCGGCTGAGCTTTGCGCGACAAAGGTTGCACACCACTGTTCGTCGGTCGTCAGGCGTCTCTGTGAAAAACTGCCAGACCTTAGAGCACCTCGGCCTCCGCAGGGTGGCATGGCGCGAGGGGGCGCTTTGGGAAACACTTGGTGGATTATTCGGTCTGGCCCTGCCTCTACCCCTGGCCCTGGCCACCGCACTGCCTCTTGCAACCTGCCCTGCTGATGCCCTTGACTCCCCCTCTGAAGACCTGTCCTCCTGAGTAAGCGTTGCACACCAGGTGGGGTCAGTCACCTCATCGTCCTGCTGCTCTTCCTCCGAATCCTCTGTGCGCTGCTCCCTCGGACTTACTGCCCTTACTACTACCTCACTGCAAGACAACTGTGTATGATCGTCATCGTCCTCCTCACCCACAGAAAGTTGTTGAGACAGTTGGCGGAAGTCCCCAGCCTCATCCCCCGGACCCCGGGAACTTTCGAATGGTTGGGCATCAGTGACTATAAACTCCTCTGGTGGGAGAGGAACCGCTGCTGCCCAATCTGAGCAGGGGCCCGAGAACAGTTCCTGGGAGTGTTCCCGCTCCTGAGCAGGTGTCATTGTAGTGGAGTGAGGAGGCTGGGAGGAAGGAGGAGCAGCAGACAGAGGATTCGGATTGGCAGCAGTGGACGGCGCAGAACTGCGGGTAGACGATAGGTTGCTCGAAGCACTTTCTGCCATCCAGGACAGGACCTGCTCACACTGCTCATTTTCTAATAACCGTCTCCCGCGTGGACCCATTAATTGGGCGATGAATGTGGGGACGCCAGAAACGTGCCTCTCTCCTAATCGCGCAGCAGTCGGCTGCGATACACCTGGATCAGGAGCTTGGCCTGTGCCCACACCCTCACTTGGCCCTCCGCGTCCTCGGCCACGTCCACGTCCTCTAGGCTTACCCCTACCCCTCAGCATGCTGTATTACCAGTGATTAGATTTCCCAGGCAGGAAATAAATTGGCGCAAGACTGCAGGCCAAATATAATTTTTGCCCTTTTTGGAAAACGAAAGGCCCCACTGCCTCTAGTGAATGAATTATCTAAGTTTAATAACTGTGCTGTGTCCCTGCTTATGTGTCACAGAACGTGAGGGTAGCAGAGTTATTATAACTCTTGGAGAGCAGGTATTTTTTTTCCCAATTAAGGAAAGCAAATGGCGAAGCCAGCAGTAAAGCGTAGCTGGGTGCGTATGATTTAGCAATGTATTTCACGCAGCTCACACGTCTCCACAGGCGTTAGGACGGACAGAGGCTGGACAAATAGATTTCTTTTCAGTTTTTTCCCACCAACAGGCAGCACTGCGTATATTCAATGAACCTGCGAAGTTTAATAACTGTGCTGTGTCCCTGCTTATGTGTCACAGAACGTGAGGGTAGCAGAGTTATTATAACTCTTGGAGAGCAGGTATTTTTTTTCCCAATTAAGGAAAGCAAATGGCGAAGACAGCAGTAAAGCGTAGCTGGGTGCGTATGATTTAGCAATGTATTTCACGCAGCTCACACGTCTCCACAGGCGTTAGTACGGACAGAGGCTGGACAAATAGATTTCTTTTCAGTTTTTTCCCACCAACAGGCAGCACTGCGTATATTCAATGAACCTGCGAAGTTTAATAACTGTGCTGTGTCCCTGCTTATGTGTCACAGAACGTGAGGGTAGCAGAGTTATTATAACTCTTGGAGAGCAGGTATTTTTTTTCCCAATTAAGGAAAGCAAATGGCGAAGACAGCAGTAAAGCGTAGCTGGGTGCGTATGATTTAGCAATGTATTTCACGCAGCTCACACGTCTCCACAGGCGTTAGTACGGACAGAGGCTGGACAAATAGATTTCTTTTCAGTTTTTTCCCACCAACAGGCAGCACTGCGTATATTCAATGAACCTGCGAAGTTTAATAACTGTGCTGTGTCCCTGCTTATGTGTCACAGAACGTGAGGGTAGCAGAGTTATTATAACTCTTGGAGAGCAGGTATTTTTTTTCCCAATTAAGGAAAGCAAATGGCGAAGACAGCAGTAAAGCGTAGCTGGGTGCGTATGATTTAGCAATGTATTTCACGCAGCTCACACGTCTCCACAGGCGTTAGTACGGACAGAGGCTGGACAAATAGATTTCTTTTCAGTTTTTTCCCACCAACAGGCAGCACTGCGTATATTCAATGAACCTGCGAAGTTTAATAACTGTGCTGTGTCCCTGCTTATGTGTCACAGAACGTGAGGGTAGCAGAGTTATTATAACTCTTGGAGAGCAGGTATTTTTTTTCCCAATTAAGGAAAGCAAATGGCGAAGACAGCAGTAAAGCGTAGCTGGGTGCGTATGATTTAGCAATGTATTTCACGCAGCTCACACGTCTCCACAGGCGTTAGTACGGACAGAGGCTGGACAAATAGATTTCTTTTCAGTTTTTTCCCACCAACAGGCAGCACTGCGTATATTCAATGAACCTGCGAAGTTTAATAACTGTGCTGTGTCCCTGCTTATGTGTCACAGAACGTGAGGGTAGCAGAGTTATTATAACTCTTGGAGAGCAGGTATTTTTTTTCCCAATTAAGGAAAGCAAATGGCGAAGCCAGCAGTAAAGCGTAGCTGGGTGCGTATGATTTAGCAATGTATTTCACGCAGCTCACACGTCTCCACAGGCGTTAGGACGGACAGAGGCTGGACAAATAGATTTCTTTTCAGTTTTTTCCCACCAACAGGCAGCACTGCGTATATTCTATGAATAATAACTGTGTTGTGGCCCTGCCTATACAATTCTTTCCCTGCAGTATCAATGGAGGGTGGAATGCTCTGCAGAGGCGATTTTGAGAAGCCCAAAAAAAATGCAGCACAGCCAACAGCAGCCTGGACAGTACTGCACACGGATAAATATGGCCCTAGAAAGGACCGTTGAGGTTCTTGAAGGCTACACTCACTCCTAACACTCTCCCTGCCTATGCAGCACTTCTGTCCCTAATGCCAGGTGCAACGGTCTGCAGAGGCGATTTTGAGAAAAAAAAAATCCCACTGCTAACAGCAGCCAACACACAGCTATCAGTGGCCCTAATAAGGACCTTTGGGGGGTCTTGAAGCCTACACTAACTACCAATTCTTTCCCTACAGCAGCTCCGGTACAAACAGCACTGTCCCTCATCTAACTCACACCGCATCTGAGGCGAGCCGCGGGAGGGGCCGACTTTTATATTAGGCGAACACCTGATCTTCCCAGCCACTCACAGCAGGGGGGTGGTATAGGGCTTGAACGTCACAGGGGGAAGTTGTAATGCCTTCCCTGTCTTTCAATTGGCCAGAAAAGCGCGCAAACGTCTCAGGGAAGTAAGTGAAAGTAACCAGAACACCGCATGGTGTTCGTTACGAATAACGAACATCCCGAACACCCTAATATTCGCACGAATATCAAGCTCGGACGAACGCGTTCGCTCATCTCTAATAATGTCCTTTGACATGAAGGATTCTCTGGCTACTTTCCAGCGCTTGGTGGATCAGCTGCTTGAGGGACATGGGTAGTATGCCGTCGCATACTTAGACAACATCGCCACTTGGGAGGAACACCTAGAGCAGGTGTTCAGGCATACCCAGGCAGCAAGTCTCACCTTCAAGCCTGGGAAGTGCCAGATTGGCTTGCAAGAGGTGCAGTACCTAGGGCACCATGTAGGAACACTGAAGCCAAAGCCAGGGAAGATAGACATCATCCGAGCCTGGACCAGCCCCAAAACCAAGAAGCAGGTCATGTCCTTCTTGGGTACTGCCGGGTACTACTGTAAGTTTGTACCCAACAACAGTGCCATGGCCAAGCTCCTCACCAACCTGATGAAGAAAAATCAGCCTCAGGTGGTGAGCTGGACCTCAGAATGTGAGCAGTCATTCACAGCTCTAAAGACTGCTCTCTCCAGCACCCCAGTCCTGCAGGCCCCAGACTTCACCAAGAGCTTTGTGGTGCAGACTGATGCTTGTGCTATGGTCTTGGCGCCATCCTCAGCCAGGTAAGCACAAAGGGAGAACAATGTGTGCTTTACCTCAGTCAGAAGCTCCTGCCTAGAGAGATGGCATATGCCATGGTCGAGAAAGAAGGCTTAGCCATAGTCTGGGCCCTGCAGAAGTTACAGCCATATCCATACGGGCATAACTTAACGGTAGTCACAGATCACAACTCGCTCAGCTGGTTGAACCGTGTTCCCGGAGAAAATGACAAGCTCCTAAGCTAGAGTCTGGCGCTGCAGTCCTATGACTTCACTATCCAGCACAAGAAAGGGAGTGAAGATGGTAATGCGGATGGACTGTCCCATCAAGACAAGGTGACAGGGATGGGCTTTGGGAGTGATCTGTAGAGATCAACCACCATCACCCATCCAAAAAGGGGAGGTGTGCTTACAGCACATCAAAGGGATCTGATTGTTGAAAGGTATCAGTCAGGAGAAGTGTACCAAAAAATTTCTAAGGCATTGCATATACCATTAAATTTGGCACAACAGTGGCATTACCAAGAACTGGACACCCCTCAAAAATTGTTGAAAAGACCAGATGTAAATTGGTCCAGGAGGCTGCCAAAAGGCCTACAGCAACATTAAAGTAGCTGCAGGAATTTATGGCAAGTACTGGTAGTGTAGTGCATGTGACAACCGTCTTCCTACTCTACATATGTCTGGGCTGTGGGGTAGAGTGGCAAGACTGAAGCTTTTTCTCACAAAGAAAAACATCCAAGCCCCGGTATGTTTTGCTAAAACCTATATCAAGTTTTTCCCAGAAGTATGTGGGAGTACGTGTTATGGTCTGATGAGAGACCAAGGTTGGACTTTTTTGGCCGTAATTCCAAAAGGTATCTTTGGCACACCAAAGGAACATCATACCCACAGTGAAGTATGGTGGAGGCAGCATTATGCTTTAGGGCTATTTTTCTGCTGCTGGAACTGGGCTTTAGTGAAAGTGGAGGGAACTATGAACAGTTTCCAATATCAGTCGATTTTTGCCCAAAACCTTCAGGCCTCTGCTAAAAAGCTGAAGATGAATTTCACCTTTCAGCATGACAATGACCCAAAACATACCTTGGAATCAACAAAAGAATGGCTTCGCCAAAGAGGGTCAAGCTTTTAGAATGGCCCAGCCAGAGCCAAGACCTGAATCCCATTGACAATCTATGGGTTGACCTGAAGAGGGCGCTACACACGAGACGCCCTTGCAATGTGACAGATTTGGAGCACTTTTGCAAGGAACAGTGGGCAAAAATTGCCAAGTCAAGATATGCCATGCTGATAAACACCAACCCAAAAAGAATGAATGCTGTCAAAGCCAAAGGGTACATCAACAAATTTAGTTTTAAGGTGTGTATATTTAGGCAACCGCATTATTTTAGTTTTGTTATTTTTAATTTTCCACCCTAAAAGATTTCAGTTAGTCTTTCAATGGAATTGTACAGATAACGGGACACATGGAAGGTGGAAATAAACCTGAAATGATTCATCTTTTGTTGGATTTTTTAATATGACAAAAACCTGGCATTTTAACAGGGGTGTGTAGACTTTTTATATCCACTGTATATATAAAACTTTTTCACACTTATTCACATCTTGTGATGAAATGTGTTGGGCTCTGACCCAAGGCGGTAACCCGTTCTCTGCTGGATCACACAGCAGTAAAGACAATTCTTAGTTTAAGAGTTATTCCGCATTTGTAGCAGGTATAGAACATATAGCAGGGAGGGATTTTCAGTAGACGACAGCTCAGGGGCCTTCTGCGGTGACAGGAAAAAGGCAGCACATTGTCTATCATTTGTAAGTTCATGTTAGTTTATGGGTCCCGCAACTGGAACCCCTACAACCCCTATTTCTTTACCACTGCCCAGGGAGGGTGCTGCAACCGGTCTTTACACTTGGCTAGTTTAGTCAGCGCCTCAGATTGCCTGGTGGCCCCCTTGGGGAGGAAACTTCCCTTAAGGCTATCCATGGCTCTATGGAACCATGAATTATAAATGTGTTGACTAACTGATGTCTTTTTCTCCCGTACATTCCTATATGAACAAGACCACATTCCAGTCTCCAGTCATGGCTCCAACCATAATTAAGGAAGGGATTGTGGGGTATCTTTCTATCCCCCTACAAGGTGTATTATGCATGAAATATGGTGTTCCAGTGAAATGGAGAATATGTGGTTATTTCATTTGATGTCTCTAGATGGCTCAACAGTTGCCAAGAATTTCTAGTTTTTGTTTTTTCTTGGGCGAGAGAACGCACTGGAAACAAACAGATATTTTGTCGGAAGGAAAATGAAAACTTGTTTTATGCTTTCATTAGTCTTCATTAAGAGACCACGACAGGTTTAATTGCAGCTTCAATGTACATGAGTAAAAAAATGTAAAATGTTTAAATGAACTGTGGCTCCCAAAAGCCATTATAAAAGATTAATGACGAGCACTCTCTTAGAACTTAAATGAGTTTTTGCATCCCATCCCAGCATTCGTGGTTAGGCAATATTAGAACATTATTTGTTAGGCCGTTTTATAGTAAACCATTATGTTCTGTTTAAGATTCAGTGCGTTTTCATCTGTTTTTAGAGATTTTAACTCTTTACTGGCCATTGCAACTGAGATTAACAAATCACAACAATAGAGATTGACACATGATTTGAAACTACTCGTATGCGCAAAATGACCAGATGCTATTTCTAGAATGGCTACTCATTTCATCTACAGACATAACAAACTTATTTTTGCACTGAAATTAAGTTGTCTGAAATGAATGACTTTAATCTCCTCGCATAATGACAGTGAAAACTGACTGCCAAACTATATAATCATGGAGTATAGGGAAAGACACAAAAGTACAATAAAGCGGCTGTCAAATACATTACGCCCTAGAGCAACCTGCTTTTCATATAATATTTCGGGCATTTTATGTATAAAACAAAATAAAAAATATAGCAAAGTATATTAAGTTCACTGATGGTTTCTAGAGAGTTAAAATTGGTGAACTATAGGTATAGAGTTTCTTGGGGCTATTTTGTAACATTTTTCAAGTGCAGCATACTACAGTCAGGCCGGTTCCACATCTGCGTTTCATCACTGATATAGTACAAAATATCGGAAGAAAGAATACTGCATGCAGCTATATGCTGGGCGGAAAATGGACGAACCCCAATATGGTCAATAGGGTCCGTTCTGCACTGTTTGATTCCATCTGAACCCCCAATGCAGGTGTGAAAGCAGCCCAATATTCAAAGATAAAGATAAGGCATACAATTGCAAAGAGACACCTGAAATTAGGAGGGTTGCCACAGACCGTAGCTTTAAGGCTTCCTTCACACGTTCCTTTTTTATGGCATTGTTGTACCCCAAAAAATACACATTAAAAACTGTGTTTTTAAAACAGTACATGTGTTTTTTACAAGTGCTTTTTGAGTGGCTTTTTATGTTTAGTGCCTTTTTCCATATGCATCTTCAACTTGTCATTCCTTCTGGAATATTTCGTGTCCTATAAAGAAGCCTATGTAAAAAACGACAGAAAAAAACTGCTGTGCTTGCAAAAAAACATTACTCACCCAGGTTGCCGATCATTGGTTTATGATTAAAAGAAAAACCCTGATTGGAATTAGCCAGTTTATGAATTCCCAAATATTTTATTGCAGATTTTTGTCAGCAGAAGGTTAACCTTTTCTAATCCACTGTCTGACGTCTAAAGCCATTATGATTAGAGATGAGTGAGCATACTCGATAAGGCAAGCTACTCGATCGAGTAGTGCCTTATTCGAGTACCTGCCCTTTCGTCTCTAAAGATTCGGGTGCCGGCAAGGGGCGGGGAGCGTCGGGGGAGAGCGGGGAGGAACGGAGGGGAGATCTCTCTCTCCCTCTCTCCCCCATGCTCCCCCCGCTCACCGCCGCAACTCATCAGTCACCCGCGCCGGCAGCCGAATCTTTAGAGACGAGTGGGCAGGTACTCGAATAAGGCACTACTCGCTCGAGTAGTTTGCCTTATCGAGTATGCTCGCTCATCTCTAATTATGAGTTAAGGCTGTACAGCTCCGATGTTGGAAGACGTCCGTCAGGGTTCTCTTACTGTATATTGCCAGCCTCTCTGCTGCCGGAGCCTATCCAATGTGTCACCTCATGCAGTACTGGCTTTAGCCAGCATATAGCGCCATTGTATAACAGCAGAAACAGAGTAAGCCCCCTAGGAAAACCAGGATACAAATTGGATTGGAAAGGGTTAAACTGTTTAAAGATGGGACACTACAGTATTAGAGAGACTTGTTTAGAATTTCAGACTTTTGGACATTGACTTGAAAGTTACTAATTCTAGTAAATTTTTCAAATTCATGCAAAATACCCAAAAGCCCTACTTGTAAAGAAAATGTATATTAGTAGGATGACCATGAAAAGAGATTATTACAAATACCCGTAATAGATGTTCTCTGCCCCTAATAGTCACCTTAAAATTGAAAAAACTCTTCTAAAAATGTCACAATGTTATTATAAAATTGGATTTTATATCTTATGTTCATTAACCCCTTAGTTACATACTTTTAGCCTTAAGACCCTGTAAATCGTATCCCCTTGTGTCTGTCAGTGGTTATAACCTTTCTATTTTTTTCGTCAATGTAGCTGTATGACACCTTGTATTTTGCTGGACGAGTTCTGGTTTTGATAGAAATAAATTTTGTGTACATTAGCTGGGGGCAATGGAAAAAAAGCAATTTTTTAATGAATTTTGCAATTTATTTTTATGGCATTCATGGTGGGAACTAAATATTGTTATTCTACGGGTCATTATGATTATAGCAACACCAACTTTTTAGAGGTTATATACTACATTCTAGGCATTTTTATTTTTTAGTTGACAGAGCTGTATCCGGCCTGTTTTTTGTGGGACAGCTTGTTTTTATTGGTAGCATAAACAATGTTTTAAATTATTTTTTTATGCCTGTTGTGGAGCAGCGAGATGGTTGCTTTGGCATTTTTTTGCAGTTTTTGTTTACAGAGTTTACCATGCTGGATAATTATTGGAATGTTTTATAGTCCAGGTTGTTATGGATGTGTCAATACCAATTATGTGTATGGATTTTTTGTTCTTTTTATTTTTTCAATATTTAGGGCCTTGTGTAAGGGGAAAATCTTTAATTTTTTTCTTGTAAAAATGATTAAAAAATGTTTAGATGCCACGGTCAGTGATGACTGTAGCATCTGTAGGGTTAAACCGTGTAGAGGAGTGATTACATGAGCGTGTCCTCATCATTTCACTTCTTTTTGGGGAAAAACCCAATGTATGACAAGCATAGAGCAAAAAATATGCTCTCTGATTGATAGGGGTAATACCATAAACAAAAATTCATGTCAGCCTTCCCCCCTGTTTCAGGGAGATATACAGAAGAACTATAGATTTCATATGCTGCCTGCTGGTTCCCTCTTCAGCTCCCTCTCTCCTCTGCACACACTGACTGAAAACTAACAGCTGTAAAATCAGTATTCTTGACTCCACTTGCTGCTGTGGTGCTCTAAGGGCTACTGACATGCCAAGAATCTTAACTTTTAAGTGAAACTAAAAGCATGTCAGTAGCCCTTACAGAACTGAAGCAACAGCATTTAAAGTAAAAAAGTCTGCTCATCCAAAACTGTAATGTCCTTTTCCTGCAGAATGAACAGTCCTTGTCCTAAACTGTTGGGTGTTAATGTATTTGGTAGAGGCTCCATCATCTGAAAGGAGGTAGACAAGGATCTGTTAGCACTAACCTGTGTGGTGGGACTATTATGTAGAGCCATTACCAATCATATGAAGGCTTAGCCATTGTTTGAAGAGTCCCTTCCAGGAACCTGGCATACTTTGGTTTACAGTTAAAAGACAAAAGGAGGTTCCTGGATGGAAGATCTCTATTAGAGATGAGCGAGCATACTCGTCCGAGCTTGATACTCGTTCGAGTATTAGGGTGTTCGAGATGCTCGTTACTCGTAACGAGTACCACGCAGTGTTCAGGTTACTTTCATTTTCTTCCCTGAGAAATTTGCGCGCTTTTCTGGCCAATAGAAAGACAGGGAAGGCATTACAACTTCCCCCTGCAACGTTCAAGCCCTATACCACCCCCCTGCAGTGAGTGGCTGGCGAGATTAGGTATCACCCGAGTATTAAAATCTGCCCCTCCCGCGGCTCGCCACAGATGCATTCTGACATAGTTCATGGAAAGTGTTGTTGATGCCGGAGCTGCTATAGGGAGAGTGTTAGGAGTGATTTTAGGCTTCAAGAACCCCAACGGTCCTTCTTAGGCCATAGAAATCGCAGATCGCACCTATGTGCGATCTGCGATTTCTGTTCTCTTCTCTATATGCGCTCAATGGGGCCGGCGGCAGCAGCGCCGACCCCATTGAGAACATATAGAAGACAAATCATTCTTCTCTGCCACAGCTGTAACAGCTGTGGCAGAGAAGAACGATGTTTACCCATTGAATTCAATGGAGCCGGCAATACAGCAGGTTCCACTGAAAGCAATGGGCTGCCGGCGATCGCGGGATGAATTGTCGGGAAGGGCTTAAATATATAAGCCCTTCCCTGCAATTCATCCAGAAATGTGTTACAATAAAAATATATACCGGCGTATAAGGCGACGGGGCGTATAAGACGACCCCCCAACTGTCACCTTATACGCCGGCAATACAGTGGAGCAAAGAATAAAAATCATTACTCACTTCTCCTGGCGTTCGCTCGCTCATCTCTAATCTCTATGAATAAGAGACATAAGTGGTATTGTTCCTGACCACATAACCATGGACAAATCCCACGTGTTCTTTGTGAGTGAAATTTGGAATATGGAACTGCAGTCTTGAAGCTATCATCTTCGAATATAGTGTCCACTTTACATTTATTAAGAAGATTAAATGAAACTATTGCAGATATAATGATCTTCTCCCGGATTATCCTTTTTTAAATAATTATTATGTGCGTCCTATGATGAAATTTTAAGGAACAGGTGCTTTTTTTTCAGAGGTGATCACATCAGGCCTCATTTATTGAAACTGTCTAAAGGAAAAATTGTGTTTGTTGCCCACAACAACCAATCACAGCTCAGCTTTCATTTCCTGAAACCGCTCTGGTAAAACGAAAGTTGTGCTGTTATTGGTTTCTATGGGCAACAAAGACCGCTTTTCTTTCAGACAATTTTGATAAATGAAGGGATATTTGGAATGTAATGAAAATTCTTCAAACTTTAAAGACAATAACAAATCGCAATCTTCTTTTCTTATGGAAGATGTTATAAAATCTGGCTTCTTTCTTTGGTTTAGTGAGGCCCCTAGTATTTATGTGCAAAATGTCAAGGTAGCCATAATGAAAATTTTTTATGTAAACTGCCAGAATTATAATTCTCAAACTGCCAGGTGCAGTCGGGTGTTAAATTAGGAGGTAAGGGGGAAGAATAGGTTAAAAAAACAACAACAACTGGATAGGCTGATGCCCAGGGAAATAACAAGATCACCTATCATGCTTACCCGAAAATAGGTTCTACCCTGGTAATAAGACCTACCCCAGTTTTCAGGGGAGGCTTGAAATATAAGGCCTTCCCCAAAAATGAGACCTAGCAAAACCTGCATTAAAAAAAAAATCAAAACTCACCTGGTCCGCGGTGGTCTCTGGCGACTCTGCGGCAAACTGAAGTATCCTCCCCGTCTGCCAGCTCAGCTTTTTTCTGGTGACGGGGCTTTGGATACCCCGCCTCCAGCAAAGCGAGTGCTGGGATTGGCTAATCGATTCTGATTGCCTCACACTGCTTTGGCTGTGAAATGAGGTGGCAGCACTTGGGGAACCCCAGTTTTCATGCTAAATCTCTGCAATTAAAAGTTTGGCTTTGTTGCAGGGTCCCCAAGCCGTTATACACACAGTCATGGTTATGTGGCTGCTTATGCTCTACGGGACCAAGCCACGGTACCTGTAGGTCTGAACAGGGACGTAGTGAGGAAACAAGCTGAAGTCAGAACTAACAGCACAGCTTCATTAACAAGGTTCAAGCTGAGGGTTAAAACAGGAGGCAAGCATTATCAGAGTCCAAAACAGAGTGTCGAAGTTAGAGAGCACAGAAGTCAGAATGGTCAAAAACAGGCATGAGTCAAAACCAGGAATACACAAAACTGGGACTTTATCACAATGGCTATAGGATCAATTGCTTAGGCATTCTCCATAGGGAAAAGATGTCTAATATAGCAAATGCTGGCTTGTGATTAGTGGGGAATGTAATTATGGAGTATGCACTGGTTCTTTTAGAAAAGGGCATTAGTGTACACAAGCTCCATGAGCAGAGACCTCGGAGCGAGCAGACGCAGAGGAGTTCTGTGCTCCATGCTACCAGTGGCGGTGTTTGACTGCAGCCCCATGGGCAGGGGCAACACACTGTGACACTAGCAATTAGTTGAAAGTTGTATCTCCAACGATAGGGGATGTTTTTGTACTTCAGGATCATGAGCAAAAGTTTCAGGGGGCCTTCCATAGTTAAAGGGTATGCATGGCCAGGTTAAGAAAGATGACAGACGAGCTTTTGGCGGTATTATCATCTGTTTCCCTAGTCAAAATGACTTCTTTGTCTTAAAGGGGTTGTCCCATGATAGCAAGTGGGGTTATGCACTTCTGTATGGCCATATTAATGCACTTTGTAATATACATCGTGCATTAAATATGAGCCATACAGAAGTTATTCACTTACCTGCTCTGTTGCTGGCGTCCCCGTCGCCATGGTGCCGTCTAATTTCAGCGTCTAATCGCCCGATTAGACGCGCTTGCGCATATGGGTCTTTTCCCTTCGGCTCAGTCTGGCACGAGCAGTGTTCTGGCTCCGCCCCCTTGTACGCGTCATCACGTAGCTCCGCCTGGTCACGTGTGCCGATTCCAGCCTCCTGATTGGCTGGAATCAGCACAAGTGACGGGGCGGAGCTACGTGATGACGCGTACAAGGGGGCGGAGCCAGAACACCGCTGCTGCCGGACCGAGCCGAAGGGAAAAGACCCATCTGCGCAAGCGCGTCTAATCGTGCGATTAGACGCTGAAATTAGACGGCACCATGGCGACGGGGACGCCAGCAACGGAGCGGGTAAGTGAATAACTTCTGTATGGCTGATATTTAATGCACGATGTATATTACAAAGTGCATTAATATGGCCATACAGAAGTGTATAACCCCACTTGCTGCCATGGGACAACCTCTTTAACATCTCTTGAGCAGACTGGCTCCAAGGGTCAAGGGCTAAGTGCTCCATGAATTCTATTTCAATTGGTTGGTCAACAGACCTTTACAGTAGATTACAGCAGAATTTTTGGAACCAGCTTTCTAGTTGTGCTGCTCCAATTTCCTCACTGAAGCCACTGATATGGAAGTTATTGTCCCTATGCTTGTTTTTGATATTGTCAAGATGAGTAAGGAAATCTGTAACTTGAGTAGTATACTCTTAAACAACTTTTTATGAGTTTCCAGCATATCAAAAGTCAACACTTGTGTTTCCTCTACCTAAGCCAACCTTTCACCTAGTTGGTACATTTCTTTTTGCAATGTCTTTCTATCTTTTTTATGTGAGGCTTCTAGTCTAGTGAAAAGACCCTCCATCTCTTTTCTGGTTGGAATGGCTTTGATGTGAGCTTTCCAGTGCTACTTGTCTTTCTGCAGGTGAAGACCTAGTTACTTTTCTGATGTCAGTACAAGAAAACACTGGCAAATAAGTAAGTCCAGTATGAGGCCTTGGCACCTTCCATATCGGGAGAAGAAAGAGCAGAAGATGCTGGAGTGGTTTCATCTGTGGCACATCAGGCGGCCTCTCTTTTACCCTGGCCAACGTAGGCACCTTTGGGGCTGTCCACTAGTGGTGACTGGGGGCTTAAAGCAAGGACAACATCTTCAGGAAAAGAGATCAAGGTACAGTCTCAGTCTGAGGATTCGGTGAACTGAGGAACCTTGCAGTGCTGGTCATGTCTTTGTCTTCAGTGTGTTTCTGAGTCATGGTCTTCCTGCTATAGATCACCGCCCAGGTAAGTTCAATTAGAATAGCATTTAAAATTGTTCTACTAAGTAGGGATATTCACAAGCTCTGGGAAACTGCGGCTTACCCCAACATTGGTACTATAAAAGAACATCACACTGATTTAAATGATGCATATACTGTATGATGTATTAGTTGGATATCCAGAGTGAGACCAATTACTTTGCTCCGTATTCAATGCAGGGGCGACCAGTACAAGACGGTATAATATAAGGACAGCAAATATTCCCCATGATCCCAAACAGCTTATGTTTTAAGGATGAGGTATTTGTGAAAAGAGCACATTTCTCATGGCACTCTAGAAAATTACTCATCGGTCTGCCTGTTTCTCTAATGGTATGTATGGGAATCCTTAGCACAGTCCCTTCATACAGTCTAATAGATATATGTGACTAAAGGGAGTTATAAAGGATTAAGAAAACATTTCTGCTTTCCTTCAGAAACCGCATAATACCCATACTGGTATTGCAGTTTAGCTTCATTGAAATGAATTGGGCTGAACTGCAATACCACTCACAAACTTTTCATAGTTGTGGCGCTGTTTTTGAAGAAAGTAGTCATCTTTTTCTAATCCTGAACAGCCCCTTTAAAGTGGCAGTGGCTACCTGTTCTTACAGAGCCTGTGAAACTGTACAAGTGGCACATATACTATCCTGAATCATTAATTATAAAGGAACAACATAAAGTAAAATAAATGCATTTTGTTATTTGTATAGCGCCAACTTATTCCGCTTTCAGGTAATTTCTTTTTATTTATTACCCCCCACCAAGTTAGGTGCTAATTTTACGGACCTTGGAAGGATGAGTCAGCCTTGAGCTGGCGCCCTGGACCACGCGGGGATTGAACCAGCAAACATTTAGGTTGTTAGCGAATGCTTAAGACTGCATTTCTGCTGCCTTAACACTCTGCGACACATGAGGCACAAACTGTATAACTTCCTCAGTAGAGGAATATAAGAATCTATAACACCAAGGGTGCACAATTTTGTTTCTGTGCTGAGGTCCACAATGCCATATTGAACCACTTCCAAGGGCCACAAGGGTATTCCCATCTGAGACATTTATGGTCTATCCTAAGTATATGCCAAAATAAATCAAAGTAAGTTAAACGTCCAGGACTTCCACCTATTGGGAGAATGGGGATCACCTTTCACCCAATCAGCACTCCAGAGAGGAGACAATGCATGTGGCTCTCTCCATGGTAGATGATGGATCATGAGGTAAGGGCTTGGCATTGCATTACTCCTATAAACTACATTGTGGAAAGCTGCCTGCATATATAATGTCTCTAAGTTATATACTCATCTCTGGAGTGCCAAATGGGTACCCAGACATGACTGCACAGTACACACTTGGACTTGTCCTAGTATACAGTGGACCCAGACATAACTACACAGTGTACCCTTAGTACTTGTCCTAATAAAATAGGGAACCCAGACATGACTACACAGTGCACCCTTAGTACTTGTCCTAATATATAGTGGACCAAGACTTGGCTACACAGTGCACCCTTAGTACTTATCCTAATATATACTGGACCCAGCCATGGGTACACAGTGCACCCTCAGTACTTGTCCTAATATATAGGGACCCAGACATGGCTACACAGTGCACCCTTAGTACTTGTCCTACTATATAGAAGGCCCAGACATGACTACACAGTGCACTCTTAGTACTTGTCCTATTAAATAGGGGGACCCAGACATAGCTACACAGTGCACCCTTAGTACTTGTCCTACTATATAGGAGGCCCAGACATGACTACACAGTGCACTCTTAGTACTTGTCCTATTATATAGGGGGACCCAGACATAGCTACACAGTGCACCATCAGTACTTGTCCTAATATATAGAGGACCAGATAAGACTAAACAGTGCACCCTTAGTACTTGTCCTAATATAAAGCGGACCCAGACATGACTACACAGTGCACCCTTAGTACTTGTCCTAATATAAAGCGGACCCAGACATGACTACACAGTGCACCCTTAGTACTTGTCCTAATATATAGGGGGCCCAGACATGACTACACAGTGCACTCTTAGTACTTATCCTAGTATATAGGAGACCCAGACATGACTACACAGTGCACCCTTAGTACTTCTCCTAGTATATAGGAGACCCAGACATGACTAGACAGGGCACCCTTACTACTTGTCCTAGTATATAGGAGACCCAGACATGACTACAGAGTGCACCCTTAGTACTTGTCCTAATATATAAGGGACCAGATAAGACTAAACAGTGCACCCTTAGTACTTGTCCTAGTATACAGTGGACCCAGACATAACTACACAGTGCACCCTTAGTACTTGTCCTAATATATAGGGGACCAGATAAGACTAAATAGTGCACCCCGTAGTACTTGTCCTAATATATAGGGGACCAGATAAGATTAAACAGTGCACCCTCAGCACTTGTCCTAATATATGAGGGACTCAGACATGGCTACACAGTGCACCCTTAGTACGTGTCCTAATATATAGGGACCCAGGCATGGCTACACAGTGCACCATTAGTACTAGTTCTAATATATGGGGCCCAGACATGGTTACACAGGGCACCCTTAGTACTTGTCCTAATAAATAGTAGACCCAGATATAACTACACAGGGCACCCTTAGTACTTGTCCTAATAAATAGTAGACCCAGGCATGGCTACACGGTGCGCCCTTAGTACTTGTCCAAATATATAGGAGGCCCAGACATGACTAGACAGGGCACCCTTAGTACCTTTACTAATACATAGGGGGCCCAGACATGACTACACAGGGCACCCTTAGAACTTATCCTAGTATATAGGGGACCCAGATATGACTACACAGTGTACCCTTAGTATTTGTCCTAATATACAGGGGACCCAAACATGGCCAAACAGCGCACGCCTAGTACATATCCTAATATGTAGGGGACCAGATAAGACTACACAGTGCACGCTTAGTACTTGTTCTAATATATAGTGGACCCTGCCATGGCTACACAGTGCACCCTTAGTACTTGTCCTAATATATAGTGGACCCTGCCATGGTTACACAGTGCACCCTTAGTACTTGTACTAATATATAGGGGACCCAACAATGTTTACACAGTGCACCCTTAGTACTTGTGCTAATATATAGGGGACCCAGTCATGGTTACACAGTGCACCCTTGGTACTTGTCCTAATATATAGTGGACCCAGACATTGCTACACAGTGCACCCTTAGTACTTGTCCTGATATATAGGGGACCCACGCATGACTACACAGTGAACCCTTAGTATGTGTCCTAATATATAGGGGACCCAGACATGGCTACACAGTGCACCCTTAGTACTTGTCCTAATATAAAGCGGGCCAAGACATAGCTACACAGTGCACCCTTAGTAATTGTCCTAATATATAGGAGACGCAGACATGGCTACACAGTGCACCCTTAGTACTTGTCCTAATATATAGGAGACGCAGACATAGCTACACAGTGCACCCTTAGTACTGGTCCTAATTAAGGATGAGCGAGTATACTCGCTAAGGCACTACTCGTTCGAGTAATGTGCCTTAGATGAGTATCTCCCTGCTCGTCCCTAAAGATTCGGGGACCGCCACGGCTGACAGGTGAGTCGTGGCAGGGAGCAGGGGAGAGCGGGCGGGAGAGAGGGAGAGAGAGATCTCCACTCCGTTCCTCCCTGCTCTCCCCCGCAGCTCCCCGCCCAGTGGCGGCCCCCGAATCTTTAAGGACGAGCAGGGAGATACTCGTCTAAGGCACATTACTCGAACGAGTAGTGCCATAGCGAGTATACTCGCTCATCCTTAGTCCTAATATATAGGGGACCCAGACATGACTACACAGTGCACCCTTAGTACTTGTCCTAATATATAGGGGGCCCAAATATGGCTACAGAGTGCACCCTTAGTACTTGTCCTAATATATATGGGACCAGACATGACTACACAGTGCACCCTTAGTACTTGTCCTAATATATAGGGGACCCGACATGGCTACACAGTGCACCCTTAGTACTTGTCCTAACATATAGGGGACCAGACATGGCTACACAGTGCACCCTTAGTACTTGTCCTAATATATAGGGTACCCAGACATGGCTACAGAGTGCACCCTTAGTGCTTGTCCTAATGTATAGCTCTCAAGCACTCCTATTTATATCCTCTCTCATACCACATGCCATTACAGACTTGATACATTTACATGCAGGCTTTGGATTTTATTAAACATTTAACCCTTCTAGCACTACAGCGGTCCAACATTCACACTGGAAATGACAAGACAGCTTTGCACAGTGCATCAACATAGGACAAACATGTATGACATTTATGGAGGCGACCAGGATGAGGTACTGGGCTTCTACATATGCATAGATATTTGTGTTCAGATGATTGGAGCTGTACAGAATAGCATTGTGGGTTACATGTGGCTCCCAGGTTGTATATTGTGCACCTCTGTATAACACCATGCATATTATGAACTAAAAGCACACATTACAAACAATTACAACTCTTAGAAATGCATGCAGCACTTAATAAAGTGGTTTTCATGGGGTTCTTAATGGCTGCAAACAGCTATGGAAATGACGACTACAGTATGCTCACATTCATTCTATTTATTTCTTCATTATGTACAGTAAGTCACTTAAATACTTACAACAAACCCCGCAGAACAAATCATTTCTGATTACTACCTTAGATCCCAACTAGAAAACAATATGCCACTTTGTAATATTGCTTTAATTTATTATAATAAAGTCTACATTGATACTTATAGCATTACTTAATCTGTCATTTTACCTATAAGTGAGAGGTTGGCAAAAGAGGTGTATTGAGGAAGAAAATCAGGAGCTGCTTAAGAACTGCTTTGTTTTCGTACAATAGCAGAATGGACATTGAATTAATATTCACCTAAAAATAGCTAAATGAAGAAAAATATATTTGAAATTTCCTGTAATAAAAATCAAGGAACCTTTAAAAACAGCAGCAGTAGAGCCTAGAATCAGTACGAAGAGAGTCCTGTGTGTTTCCGAACAAAAGTTAAACTGAATCTTTACCTAGTGTCGGCCTTAGGTTAGATGGCACCAGATGCAGTATTTCATTTGCCCCTTCCCCCCCATCATAAATAAAAAAAGATTTTTATGGCTGCAGAAGTGAAAAAAAAACATACCTACCTGGGTCTCTTCTACCAGCTCCAAGCTTCTGTAGTCTGTGGCACATGGGCCCGATGCTGACTTTCCTATAGAGCAATCACTGCATCGCTATGTACAGTCCCCAGCCTTAGTGTTGGTGAGGCTGAGGACTGGATGTACCAACGAGTTGATTGCTCTTTGCGGGAGTCAGCATAGAGCTCATGTGGTGCGGACTGCTGAGCTGCAGGAAACAGCTCTTACTGAAGTGTCAAACAATCTTCTGAAAACCAAATGGTGACAACTCTCTACTGATCCTTCTGGATCTGTCTGTGGCATTCCATACCATAGGTCACCAAATTCTCCTCAATATGCTCCACTCTATTAGTATTAAGCCTTTGCAATCCAATTTTGGATTCAGGATTTCCTAGGGGGCTTTCTTTTTCTGCCATTATACAATGGCGCCATCTGCTGGCTAGAGCCAGTACTGCGTATGGGACATGCTGGAGAGAGCCCTGACAACAGAGTGGCCAGTAATCTACAGTAAGAATACCCTGCCGGACGTCTTCCAACATCGGAGCTGTACAGCCTTCAATCAGAATGTCTTTAGACGTCAGACAGTGGATTGGAAAGGGTTAAAGCTAAGATATAGCTATTCATGAATGAATAGCTAAGGGCTATGTGTGATTGGCTGAGCGCTCAGCCAATAGCTAAGCAGTAGCTGCTATTGGCTTAGCCCTCAGCCAATCTGCACAGCCCTTTCAGGAGGCGGGGATTTTTAAATCCCCGACTGCTGAAAGAGCTTAATAGCAGTGCCGGGGAGCCAGCAGGAGGACGCGGCTGAGCGCAGGAGAGGTAAGTAATAATTTTTAAAATTTTTTTACACACTTATTGATGATTATCGGGGAAGGGCTTATATATCAAGCCCTTCCCCGATAATCATTCTGCGGGGCTTGCCAGAAAGCATTGATTTCAATGGGATCGGCAGCAATGCCGATCCCATTGAAAGCAATGGAATAGAATGCCGCGGACTTCTGCCACAGCTCTCACAGCTGTCATAGCTGTGGCAGAAGTCCCCGGCATTCTCCATCTCTTTTCAATGAGGCTAGCGCTGCTGCCGCTGGCCCCATTGAAAAGTCTGGTGATATGTCGGCGTGATGCTGATATCCCGGCATCATGCCGATTTGTTTCTCGCACTGCGATGTGAGACTTTAACTTTAGTCTCGCATTGCTGTGGAGAAACAAAATCGCCAGTGGGTGTCCACCCTTATCCACTCCCAGCTTGATTACTGCAGTTTGTTAATGATCGATATTCCCCTCACTAAACTCTCCCCTCTCACCCCTATAGTTCAAGATGCGCATTGGTTTATTACTAGATGTTATAAGACCTATTTTTTGTATGTTTTCCACAATTTGTAAAGCGCTGCAGAAGAAGTTGGCACTATATAAATAAAGATTATTATTACTAGTACTACTGTGAGGGTATATATGTATATATTGCCAAATGTTTTTTATGCTTTATACCTATATGCAAGTTCTATTCAATTCCAAATGAGAAAAAACTTATATGTCGCCTTACATCAGATATGCCAAGAGGCCTTGCAAGGCGAAGACAAAATGTATCTTTAAACACAGCAAAGGAAGAACCAGACACAAGGACGAGTACTTGGCTGTTTTTCCAGAGGCGCCGTAGCAAGATAACAAATGTTCAACTATGCATCTGGACTTTCACTGTCTCAGGCCGGAAATCCGGACTTCCCATATATGGTTATTAGCCTATCACCCATTCCTGGTGATGAGACAAAGGGTATAAGATCTCATGTAATCTGTAATAAGGCAAAAAGCGCAGCCATGTCCCGTGTGAGAAACGATACCAGACCTCCGTGTGGTGTTTTCTTCTTTCCGCCGGCAGCGGGGCAAGTGGGGTGGGCCTGATTGGTGCTGTACTTAGAATTACCCTGACAAATGGCGCAACCAACTGTGGGGCGACAAAGCCAGAGCCTACAACGCATTCCACCCGGATCCACACCACTGAGAAGCCGTCCTGCTGCAAACCAAGCCTGATCAACTCACAGAACTCCAGGTAAGACCAGCATGTATTTATGTTGTGTTTTACGCTGAGAGTCTTGCAGCGGGACTGACTATCTGTGGTTTGTGACCGGACGGGTTGGGTTAAGAGTTCTACACGGTAACTCGTGTGGGCTCCGGGTTTGCCGTCACGGACCACTGACCGTGATATGCGCACCAATCGGTCACCCAGAAACTAGTCTGTAGTCTATTTGTACTTTGACGTCCGTAGTGTTTTAACGATAGTGAAGGTTGTTTGTTGTATCTGCAGAAGTTTTTTTTCTCTCTCTTTTCATTTAGTCTCACAAGAGAAGGGACCCTCGGTTGTTTTGCCAGTATATAAGGGGCTGACAATTTGAAAATTAAGAGGGATGCATTTTATGAGACAGGCTTCATAGGAGAAGGGACTCTCGATTGTTTTGCCTTATATATGGGGCTAACGATTTGATTTCAGAGAGATGCATTTTATGAGGCTGGTTCCATAGGAGAAGGGACCCTCGGTTGTTTTGCCGGTATATAAGGGGCTGACAATTTGAAAATTAAGAGGGATGCATTCTATGGAGCGTGTTATTATTATTGTTGTTGTTGTAATATGCGTAAGATCTTATTAAAGAAGACAGAGCCCCTCAAGGGCTGCCGCCGTGTGGATGAATTTGTAGAATGTAAGAAAACTTATGAAAATGTGTGACATCGACCCGCACGGTAGATTACAAAAATGGTGTCTGGGAGGAGGTCTTTAGGACCGAGAGGCGCCTTGGAAGATCAAGGTTTTCTAGAAAGTGCTGGAGGGGGAGGAGAGAGAGAGACAGTCAGAGAAAGTTGTATGTACACATTATTTGTTTAAGAAAGTATCCGTAAGTGAAATGTTGAAAAGTACAGTAAGTGATCAAGAGGGCGTCAGGAGAGTGTCTATTGAAGGTTATATTGGCAGTTAGGTAGGGGAGAGAAATAAGGGGAACAAGCAAAGTCGAGAAGAAAGTTACAATGCATGTGATTTGTTGGCAAAGAGAAAGAAGAAAAGGTGTATAATACAAGATAGATAATAGAGATATATATGTGTGTATATATGTATATACTGTATGTGCAAATGGTTAACTGAGCTTGCTTTTAGAAGAGAAGGTTTTGTTGACATGTAGCTGTAGAGTCTGTGTAAGCTTTTCAAGGTCAAGAAGATAACAAAGCGAGAGAAAATGCAATAACAACCCTGGATAATATCTCTGCTTGCTTAAATGGAATGGAGGCTTGAAATGAATTTAATTAATTATATTGTCTTAGTAGGCAGGAAATATAGCAATTTCTAAGATATATTCTTACTTATACAGGGGTTGAAAATGAATGTTGCAAGGTCCCAGCATATGTGTTAATTATGAGTTCAAATGCAGGCAATAGTTAAGCTAAAACAACTTATTCAGTCTGTGTTTCATATTCGTAGAGAGATAACACATGTTTTAAAAAGGTGGAAAGCTCACACCAATTCCTACACCGGAGAAGCAAGAGGCAACGCCATCACAGGCCACACAGCAAAAGCAGCAGCCCTGAAGCCATGGAAGAAAAGAAGAAAAGAAGAATTTAACAATAAATTTGGACTTTGACAAAACTTGGACTTTAACAATAACTTTGGACTTTGATAAAAACTTGGACTTTGATAAAAATTTGGACTTTGATATGCTAAAGACTTTACAGTTACAAGCCAGCAAGGAAGAAACGGAAAAATGGACTAAAAAGGGACGGTGTATGGCGAACAGTCAACAGCACTTGCCTACCACGGTCCCTGTGCCCCATGATGGCACAGCGGACGCACGGAAAGACGCACCTCTCAAAGCAACAATGATGTCGACGCTTGAACGAGGACGGGTGGCACCTGGGTTTTCTGTAGCTGCTGCATCATTTGTCCAGTTTTGCATGATCTTTGCCGTAAAGCAACAGGGCAGAAGTAAATTTGCCACATCACACTTGCCTAGGCCACTCTACCCATTTCAGAGATTGCAAATTGGCTACACTCAGCTCCCACTTGTTGGGAAGCATGAATAAGTGCTTGTTGTTGTTGATGTTTTTCAGGTTGGAGACCTACCCTGTTACCAAAGTAAATAAGCAGGTAACCGCACAGAAGCTCATGAATGAGGTAATCTGCAGATACGGGGTACCGGAAGGTATTGAGTCAAACAAAGGTACACAGTTCACAGGTGAAATAATGCAATACATCATGTCTGTTTGGGGTATATTCCAGGCTTTTCACACACCCTACCATCCGCGGAGTAGGGGGAAAGTAGATACAAAAGACAATAGAGGAAACGGGCAAATTTTGAATTGAGTGTCTTCTATTAGTTTTTCTTTTTCTTAGGAGGGTACATGCCACAGTAGCCGAGTTTGGGGAATGATTTTCTTGTTAATTTTGTCATAGGCCCCTCCAAGGAATTGTTAGTAATCCATTCTGCAGTCTCTGCTTTTCTCCCAGGTCCTACAGATGAGTGTCACAATCTGAAACCAGGTGACAGGGTCTATGTGAAAAAGTTTGAGCGAGAAACCCAGTTTAAAGGTCCTTACCAGATGTTGCTCACCACCCCAACTGCAGTCAAGCTCGAAGGAAAGCCCACTTGGATCCACACTTCGCACTGAAAAAACTAATGATCCTGTATATCCTTTACATGCTATAATGTGGTACAATTCCTCTAACACACACCTTTGACTACTGTACACTAGCCCCCTGTTTCAGAACAAATTAATACAATCAAATGTGCAATATGAAGACTACACTGAGGGTGAGAATCCAACACCGCATCGTGCTAAGAGAGAAGCTGACGCTCCAGGTGGTAACTTTGATGCACATGTATACATAGATGTAATAGGAGTGCCAAGGGGGGTGCCAGATGAATTTAATTCTAGAGATCAGGTTAAAGCAGGTTTTGAGTCCTTATTTGCTATTGTCACTGTTAATAATAATGTAGATTGGATGAATTATATCTATTACAATCGGCAGAGGTTTGTAAACTACAACGGGGATGCTTTTGAAAGGGTTAGCTGACCAGTTAGGGCCCACTGCATCCATGGCGTTCCAAAATAGAGTGGCCCTGGATATGATTTTAGCAGAAAGAGGTTGGGTATGTAACTTCCTGTACGTGTATTATGTATATTATCCCTTTGATCAAAAAGAGTATGAGTAAGGGACTGGACAATATGACACCAACATTTCCCTTGTTTGAAAAAGATGAAGAGCCAGTTCCGATAATGCCAACCAGATACGTTACCAGAAGAATGGAGAAATGTACTAGTACTGCGCCTGTCCCGATCTCCTAAGATGGATTGTCAGTGGAATTCCCATATGCCTAGGGACAGTGCAGAAGACCTTAGGTTCCGGCGATGGCACACCCTGCGGGGTGTTAACTTGTACAGATAGAGGGTATGGATGCCCGTAAATAAGCCCAGGGAATCCATGGCCTCCTTCTGAGGTGAGGTAGGGATCCCCCCCTCTTAGGAGTAGGGACTTACGGGCAAGTGGAGAAACCCTGACGCAAGGGAGAGACGACCGAGGAAGAGTGCAAGGTCTGATGCTTGATCTCCATATAAGTTTTTTAGGGGGGTTTGTGAGGGTATATATGTATATATTGCCAAATGTTTTTTATGCTTTATACCTATATGCAAGTTCTATTCAATTCCAAATGAGAAAAAACTTATATGTCGCCTTACATCAGATATGCCAAGAGGCCTTGCAAGGCGAAGACAAAATATATCTTTAAACACAGCAAAGGAAGAACCAGACACAAGGACGAGTACTTGGCTGTTTTTCCAGAGGCGCCGTAGCAAGATAACAAATGTTCAACTATGCATCTGGACTTTCACTGTCTCAGGCCGGAAATCCGGACTTCCCATATATGGTTATTAGCCTATCACCCATTCCTGGTGATGAGACAAAGGGTATAAGATCTCATGTAATCTGTAATAAAGCAAAAAGCGCAGCCATGTCCCGTGTGAGAAACGATACCAGACCTGCGTGTGGTGTTTTCTTCTTTCCGCCGGCAGCGGGGCAAGTGGGGTGGGCCTGATTGGTGCTGTACTTAGAATTACCCTGACACTACTACTAAACAGGGCCAGGAGGGGTATTATTATTACTGAACAGGGCCAGGAGGGGCAATATTATAAATGGAGAAAGGAGGCATGTTATTATTTTGTGCAAGCATAAAAAGTGTCACTGCGTGCAGTCTACAAAAAAGAGGATTAAAAGGAAATTTGAGACGTCAAAGATGTCTGTCTATCAAATTTTGCAGAGACAAGTTATGACCAAGAGAAGTCATGATGGCTGTCGGGACCGGATGAAGAAGAAAAGGGAACGTTAAGCACCCCAGTCAGAGAGCACATCAGCAACAATTACTGGAGGCAACTATACTGTAATCACTTATACAGTCTGCAGCGCCTGTGTACTGGTACTGTGAACTGGTATCTACCGCTGTATGGTCACTGTACGAGGGTATTATGTAGTCACATTCTGTAGGTATTGTTTGGCTTTCATATTGAGTTATTATTGGTAATGATCTTTGTAGTGGATTTTAATCAGTAATGGCATGGTTGTATTATTTTGTTGTCATGTCATGGTAATATATGATCACGGTGGGCAGTATAATTTGGTCCTTATGCAGTGTTATTTTTTTAATGTTGATCTTTCTAATGCTCTTTATTCAGTAGCAGCATGGTGGTATTATTCCATCACTATGTGGTTGTAATATGTGATCATGGTGTGGCGGTATTATTTGGCCCTCAGATACAGTTATTACTGGTGATGTTGGTCTTGGTATAGGGGGTTTTGTACAATGACAGTATAGAGGTAATTATATGGGGCATGATGATTATGATAATTACAGTGATATTGTGTGTGAGAGTATTTTTTCACTTTTACTAAATAAAATGAAAAATGGTTTTATTTTTTAACTCTGTACACTTTTAATAAACTTTATTAATATTTTTTCCTTTATTTAGTTCTACTAGGGAAGCCACAATATTATTATCTGAATCCTTTTATAATGCTTTGGTATGCTTAGTGTAGCAAAGAATTATTCACTGTGAGCCTAAAACTGCAAAGCTATATTATATATTAACCTATGCTGAAGGCACTGCGTAATAGGCAGACATCAGTGGCATGCCTGGAGGCTTCTGACTGCCATGACTACCCATCAGCATTTGCGGCAGCCCGATGGAACAGAGAGAGCCCCCTCCCTCTGTTTAACCTCCTAGATGCCATTGTCATTATTGACCACAGCATCTAGGGAGTTGAACAACCAGGATCAGAGTTTTCTCTGATCCTGGCTGTTGCAATAAGAGCCTGGCTGCTAGTTAACACAGAGCCCTCGCTGTCATTATGCAGGTGCAAGACCCATAGTATAAATGTCCCTCATAAAGGCTTAAAACAAGCTAGTCTATGATGTTTATTTATGTCATGGAGGCTTAACAGGTTAAGAATAGGTGGCACCAAAATGTATACCTCCAGTTTGAACATGTCCTGGGACTCATAGAAAGTCTCCTGCAGTGAGCTATGTGCACCGCATTGGCTTCTCCCATCCTACAGTCAACATAGTTGCCGCTGGTGGTTTGCTGATCCCTGTCTATCTGTGTTCTCCCTACTTGTTGCTGGTTTGAGCCCGGCAACAATATGGGTCCACTTTGGATTCCCAATCTTCGACTGGTTATTATCAGATCTCTCCCACAGTAAATCTAAAAAACTCCAATACAAATTATAGAAAAATAGTGGGACTTTATGAGTTGCCAGGTGGTCATCTGGACCATAATACATATCAAGTTAACCCTGTAAGTCTTCCTTCAGGCACAGTCTTTTTTCTGTGGCAGTTTTAAGTCACACATGCATTTTATCTTTGGTGGTCTTTTTCCTCCAGCAAAGCCTATGGAAAAATGCCATGGACCCAAAAATGTAGCAAAAGTGAGAAGGAAATGCAACAACAAAGACGCAATGTTTGTAGGGTATTTCATATTCTACTATTGGCAGCAAAGATGTGGATGCAGAAAAAAAACGCCATTATGTCAAAATGCCATAAAATGTGGGATTTTTGTAAAAAAAAAACACTGTGAAACGAGACTAGTAGTTCTTATGTTCAGTTTCCCTTAAACTGGACACATGGAGGCATATTGTAAAGCCAGTAGTGGGTTGCTAGTCTCAGTAAAAATGAATAAAGGAAACGATGATATACAGTATCACTTTATGATATCATTGGCATAAGCAACCCTCAAATGTGGATGTTTAATCATTAAATAGAGAAATATTATATTTGGCTGTTTCATCAGGGCAAAAATCAATTCTCTTCCAAACGTAGGTTTACTTTGCTGCTGTTAATGGTTTGATTTAATTCCTAGTCATGCCAGGAAACATTTAAATGGGTGTCTATTAATGACCATAGAAACACATGCTACTTCTTAATTTCTGGTTGGGTTTCACAAATATTTAAAATGCCTAAAACAGCCACTAACTAATTTACTGGGATTTTCAGTGAAAGCTGTGCAATATTATTGTACTCTAACAGATACGTCAGTAGGCACTTAGATCCAAGGTCTGTGCCCCGGATCATAAGTGCATTGCCCCGAATCTCATGCCACTGGCCCACCACTGCTCTCCGACACTTACTTTCTTTCATAGACTTACATAGGAGAAGTGCATGCATGGGACTCTGAAAAGGGTCAGATATTCCAGAGCCACACGATCTTCGGAGAGCGACAGGGCTGCACCGCTGGAGCAGGTGAGTATAAAAAATACATAGTCCGACTCCCTCTTATGTTGCCTAGCAGCACCATAATTTAGATTATGGGGCTGTGGGGACATGACAGCTTCCCTTTAAGCCATAATAACATTATTTCCAAAGCACAGTTTTTGACACCAGACAGCAGGTACAATAGTAGGGGCAGATGGGGCAGGCAGGAGCACAGAATTGGGAATAGCAGGATAGGGAGTTTGTATAAGTTGGGAAAACTTTGATAGAATATTGGAATAGGGATGTCTGTGTCCCATATACAGCAGAGACAAGTTGTAGCTGGAAGAAGTCAACATGGTGATCTGTGATAGATAGCAAAGTGAGCAACTCAGTCATTAAATATTACTGTACTGTAATATAGTCTGTGGAGCGCATGTATAGAACCAGCATCTACCACTATGTGATCACTCTGTGGAGGTAATATGTATCTTTGTGCTGTAATTTTTATACATTAACAGTTTAGTGGTATCATTCAGTCATCCTCTAGTGGTAATAGTGGTATGGTGTTAATATTTGTTCCTAGTACAGCAGCAACAGTATTATATGATAATTATATAAATATGTATATTTTTGTTTTCCTTTTTGGGGAGGAGAAAAGGGCACGCCATATGATTTGGGCCCCTGCTCCAAAAACTGAGTCAGTGCATAGTATACCCCATCTCTCTTCCTTTCTATTCAGAATTAAATTAGGTCAGGAAGGGTGTGAAGAGACCTTTAAGACTACCCATGCTCCTTTGGCGAATATGCAAATTGGAAATAGAAAAATGCATATATAGTGCCAGAGAATGAAAGGGTTCTCCAGAGTCATCGGGTCAAACCCCCTTCTTAGTGCAGGATTCATGAAATCATCCCAGACGGATGTCTGTCCAGCCTCTGTTTGAACACTTCCATTGAAGGAGAACTCAACAACTCCCCTAGCAACCTGTTCCACTCATTGATCACCCTCACTGTCTAATATCTAATCTGTGTCTATTCTCTTTCAGTTTCATCCCATTGCTTCTAGTCTTTCCTTGTGCAAATGAGAATAGGGCTGATCCCTCTGAAATGTGACAGCCCTTTAGATATTTGTAGATAGCTATTAAATGACTGGGAAGTTGAAGCCAAAGCCAGAAACTTCTCCAGAAGGAAAAGGTTACCATGCACAGACAGCTGTTTCAGGGTCATTACCCCTCATGAGTGTACAGTAGGTTTATGGCTTGGCTAGTGAGAAGCCTATTGATGTGGGTCAGGAAAGGAATTGCTTCTCCTTAGGGAGAGCACCTAGAAGGTGTAAGAACACTTTTAAGACCTGGGAAATATGCATATGGGAAGATGGAACAATGCCTCTACAGCACCAACTATTGAAAGGCAGCACTTTTGTCTGTCACATGCTTTTTAGATTTTTCAGCTGAGGTCACACAATGCAATGCAACGTTTGTGGATTTCCCTGCAAATTTCAGGCCAGTCCAGTGAAATTTATGTGTGCATATGGCCCAGTGGTTTCAAACAAGTGTATAAAATTACAAATGAAATTAAATAAATCATTACATCTGGATTATAGAACAAGAATATCCACAATATTGTACTTCTCTGGCTGAAACAAGTGAAGATACAGTAATAGCAGAAAGGAGTCTATTATTTACAACAGCCTACTGACACTCCCAAAAGACCAATTTAATCCTCATAGAGTAACGAACCTTTATGCTCATTCCGGGTGTAGAAGGGGTGAAGTCAGTAGTGGAGAGATATACAGTATTTGTATATCCATCTTTTACAAGTGCTGTAGACTGAAGGAAAAACACGGTACATTTGCTAGATATCAGGTGCTTATAATCAAGGTTGGGTCGAGATATTTGGGTGCCCTAGGCAATTAAGACAATTAGCACTCCCTCTCCCTGATTCAAAATTCCCAACTTGTAAAAAAAACCCAGAGATTTAAACACATTTTAAAAGACACAGAAAAAAACAGGATAACTACATATTTAATCCAGGAACTCACAGGTACTGTGTCTGATTGGAGTTGTTCATTTTCCTTTCCTTCTCCATTTAACCCATATTGACAAGACGATTTCTCCAAAGACTGCAGAGTTTCTTGCCAAGGCATCTTTAGCCAGAGCATAGCTATAGGGTGTGCAGAAGTAACAGTTGCACGTGTTCCCCAGAGCCTAAAGGGACCCAAAGGCCCCTCAGTCGCAAAAAAAGACACCAGTATTGTAGGTGGCATATGGTAGCTGGGGGACCCTGTTACAGATTTTGCATTCAGGCCCCAGAGATTGAGGTTACACCTTTGACTGTGGCTCATGCATCTGCATCCTATCCCTACCCTTTACAGAATCCTCCCAACCCTGCTGCCCCTTAGCACCAACATTTTGCTGCTATCATCAGTACTGTGCCTGCTGTTGCCCCATATACCATCATTACTGTACTTATAGTACTGCCCAATACCCCAAAATACTATATTGCCAGAATCCAATTGGATAAGAAAGTATGCAACCACAGACCAGACCCCAGACCAAGCCCTAAATTGAATTCAGACCTCACACAGAACCCTAAGTTAAAGGGGCTGTTCAGCCATGTCTTTTTGAAACTGCTTTGAATGTCATAGAATAATAAAAAAAAAAGAAAAAATACTCAGATTACTAATTGACCACCACTCCTGTTTTGATATGACAGTTGTGGCGAATCACTGACCACAGTAGAGTCTTACTAACACCACTGAGGTCATTGCTGCGGTGAATGATTGGCTACAGTGGTCACATGTCCATGTGGAGGGAGGGCCAGTAAATGTTGAAATGGGATTGGCGGGAAATTAGCAAGGTGAGTATATCTTCGTTTATAACATTCTAAGCAGTTTTAAGAATAATTTACATGGCTGGAGAACCCCACTTTAACACAGACCCCTGTTTAATATAGACCCTTGACTAATGAATATGTGTGGCGCAGAGTGTTAAGGCAGCAGTATGCAGTCCTAAGCTCTCACTCACAACCTTGAGCATGGTTCAGGTAGCCGGCTCAAGGTTTTCCAGCCTTTCATCCTTCTGAGGTCAGTAAAATGAGTACCCAGCTTGGTGGGAGGTAATAAATAAATAAATTACTTATAAATACAAGTCCTGTCAGATTCCCCTATGCATGCAGCCAAGGCCAGGACACCCAATAAACAGGATGAGGTTGTCAGTGGTAAAGCCACTGTTCTGGCACCCACTGGCATGAACATCGGCGGGAAAATAATTGAGCAACAGACAGTAGTTATTCAGGGCCTGGAATAACTTTACTTGGTAACAACTCCAATGATACAAGGCAAAAATAAACAGTATTCCAAGTGCAAGTAAAATGAGAGATACAGACAGACTTGAAGATTGAGTACCTCCACACAGTGATCCCAGACTTTAGGACGCCTGTGTGTGACAATTGTAGATGCGTACCTCTATTGTAGTGTGTGACAATTGCAGGAGCATCCTGAAGTTGTACCAGGCTTCAGGACACTTGGGCGTGAACAATTGAGAAAAGAAGAGTATCTTTGCACTGGGCCTTGAGTATAAAACTTAGGACTGGCTCATTCTCTCTCTGGGATGGGCTCACTCACATGCTGATCCTTGCGCTAGGGAAATCTCTCCTCTTCCATTCTTCACTACATGAGGGCTGAAGGTGCCCCCATGTAGCTGGCACTCTTTAACAGGAACCCAGAAGACATGGAACTCCTTTCTCGCTCTCAAGCACTCACATTTATAGTCTCACTCATACCACGTGACAGGATAGAATTTGCTACATTTACAAGCAGTCAGCTCACACTTAGCAGACATTAACCTCTCATTTGCTGCAGCTGTGCAATAGACATACCAGAATGACAAGACAGTTTTTCACAGAGCATCAAGACAAGACATTACATGTATGACATTATGGAGGGGGCCAGGAAAGCATGTACTGGGCCACTATATAGACTCCTGGATCAGCCCCATAAATAATACAGACTCACGTTCAACCCCCATTTTGGGAATTCTAGGGTGACTAAAGGTAATTTTTGGCTCAAATTTTGTCCCTTAGAATGATGGTCATGTTTTGTTTATATAAGTGTCTCGATTTTACTTGGAATACATAGAAGTTAATAATGAAAAGGGTCCCTATTGTTCTTTGTTTGGCATATATCATCCTACTAGGTTACCATGGTTCCTTTACAAAATGGCTCAGTGACTTCTTCCTTGTCGAAGCCTTAAGGGGGTGGTAAATAAATGCAAAGTCGCTCACCCCTTCCTGTATGTGCTGCCTCCACCTCAATGTTGGGCTTACAATTCCACCAGGACAGCTTTGCCGTTCAGTCCACTCTGGTCATGCATATGAAATGATTGTGGAATACTGCTGTTCTGATAGTGGAAATCCAAAAGCCTTTGTTATATCAAGTGTACATAAAAGATCAGACGCTACACAGGACGCGTTTCAAATCAGTAAAACAGAGACTCTGTGTAGCGTCTGATCTTTTATGTACACTTGATATAACAAAGGCTTTTGGATTTCCACTATCAGAACAGCAGTATTCCACAATCATTCCTTTAGGGGGTGATCCGAGTTTTATCTGTTCATTAAAAGTCCATTTACCATGAAGTAAAATGGCTAACTGGCATATACTCACCACTCCCCTTGCCCGCTGTGGCCTGCAGCACTGCTCAGTCTTCTGCTGCTTTGTTTATTTGCAGTCTGCAGTCCCACCTCATTTACAGGAAGTCATAGGCGCTGCAGCCAATAACGCCTGCTGTTTACACTGAATGCTCATCGTTCAGCTCATCCTCAATCATTTATGCAGCCTAACGATGATCATTCAGTATAAACAGCAGCTGTTCAGTACTGAACAGCCGCTGTGTTAAGTGAATGGAAAGGGGCGGGGGAGCGAGGAGTGAAATCTCCTCCAGCCGCCCTGTTGTGAAGCAACAATACTCGCTCCTGTGCAAAAGCACGTGAGCTAGTACATGCAGGGACGAGTGTTGGACATCGTTTGCCTAACAGTTGTTCCATCTAAATGGGACTAAACTCATGAAACCTTAAGGCCTCATGTCCACGGGGAAAATCAGGCCCGCTACGGATTCTCCATGGAGAATCCATACCGGGTCCCTCCTGCCCCGCGGACATGAGGCATAAAAATAAGAATTAACTCACCTCTCGCCCGCTCCGGATCTTCCCTTCGCTGCAGATTCATCTTCTCTAGGTCGCGGCCGGATCTTCTTTCTTCGGCCCGGCGGATGCGCAGGGCACGTCGGTTGCATGCCCTGCACATGCACCGGCCCGAAGAAAAAAGATCCGGCCACAACGGGGAGAAGATGAAGCCGCGGCGAAGGGAAGATCTGGAGCAGGTGAGTAAATTCCGATTTTGGTCTCCCGCGGATCCAGACGGCTTCCATAGGCTTCAATAGAAGCCTGCAGGAGCCGTCCCCGTGGGAGACCTGCGCGAAAATGGAGCATGGTCCAGATTTTTTCATGCTCCATTTTTAAAAAAATCACTTTTATTGACCATCCGCGGGTATTTATCTACCCGCGGGTGGTCAATGCATCCCTATGGGATGCGGATCCGCGGGCAGGAGAAGAGTTAAAATCCGCTGCGGATTTTAATTCTTCTTTTGCCCGTGGACATAAGGCCTTACACTGTGCCCTCCAATGTGCTAAAGCTACCGCAGTTGGAGTAAAATAAATTCAAAGCTACCTGTTACATCTGTGCTGAGCATTAAATGACCATCTCCACAATGGATGCAAGGCAGTGTTAACACAGGACAAATACACAACAGTGAGTCCCAGATGTAACACTAAAACCACCACCAAACACAACCAAGGGGAGGGGGGGGATCTAGCCCTATCAGATAGAAGAGGGAAAACCGCTGCCTAAGATATGATCAGCCCCACATACTCAACCTGCGCCAACTGCACTGTCCCTTGGTGGACACAGGGAGTACCTATAAACAGATGGAAATACAATAGACACAACTGAGGCTATGTATTGAGTTGCACCAATACATATACCATCTACTTATCTTAACTAAGATGGCTGCACCCATGGAGACTTAAACCCCCAATCTAGTAGATTTGCCAGCCAGGAGAGCAGAAAACACCTAAGGGATTCACCACATATGACTCCCAAGGAATCCTCTGCAATGATGGTAAAACCCCAAAGACATACAACCTTAAAAGTGTCATAATGCGGCTCGGACTGACGTTGTACCACCAGTCTGTCTCCACATTGGGGGCGTTATGCCACAACCCTGCTCTATGGCTGCCAATTCACTGTGCGTCCCACAATAAGGGTCAAGGGCTACACACCGAACTAACCCTTTTACAAAATCATGGGACATTGAACGTGGGAAAATCTGCCTAATCTCTAAGACAAGATTTCATGGTACCTGTAATATGCTCTTCTACTATGAAACCCAATAGCGACTCATACTCCACTGTTATTCAGCTGTAAAAAGATTTTCACAACTTATGGTATTTTCCAAAGAAAGAATCCTCTAATTGCTATAAAAGATCTCTTCTTTGATGTGTTGTTCTTTTCTCTCTAGTAAATGTTTGCAAACAAAAGCGACTTTCTTGTGTTACCCTTTCTGTTTTATGTGGCTTTGGCAGAGAAGAACTTTATTTCATTGAAGGCATCTCTAGATTTTAATGAAGATCTGGATTTCCTTTTCATTCCTTTCTTGAGGGAATAAATATATAACATTTTGATTTGAGTCCCTCGCTTAGTGTGTTTTTCATATTATCCATTTTGATATAGTTTTCATTTTTCAGCCTAAAGAATTCCACATTTAGTTATAAATGTTATAATTTACCATGTAAGGCTAATAAATATTGTGCCTGTGTTCATTTTACATATGAATATCTAAATAAGCGAAATCAAAGAAGTCGCTCTGTGAATTTGGCAAAAGGTGCGTGCATGCAAACCGGAGCCCAATTAGATTGACTTTATGCAAAATTCCATAAAAGCGAGGCAACACGTCAATTAGTGAAAATGTCTAAACAGGTTTTTATTCATCCATGCGCAGCATTGTAATCCTAGAACTTTTCTCAAGTTTTGTAACAAAGTGCAAACTAAGTATATTAAGACATCATGCAATTGTGATGTTGTTTTGTATTATTATATATTTTGTACACTATTTTCCATGGAGCGGTACATATGGAATACAGAATGGATTAAATGCATAATGTGAATAAGTGAGACAAACCAACAAGAACAATAAACATGAGCCTATGGAGTGACAGACTGGTCTAGAGAAGACAGATGCAGAATGGGAATAAAAGGGATTGTTGCAGCTGTTCTGAGGCCTGCACCAGGCTTGCAGGCCAGACCAGGTTTTGGGTGTGCCCTTGCTTCACCTGGAGCTGAGGGGTGTGGTAGTTGCAGGAGTAATGTCAGTCAGCACCTGGTGCTGAGTAGCTTGGCTCCTACTTAAACAGTGCCAGCATGATCTCCTGTGCTGGTCAATACTTCAGTTACCTTTGGACAGCGACGGAGGAACACACCTTGGCTGAAGCTCCTAGCTAAGTGCTTTTATGCTTTGTTTGGTTTTCTGTTTTTCCTTTTCTTTTGTGCTAGGGCTCCCTGACAGGGCCCAGGCACGCGTGCGGGCTCGCACTTGTCAGAGTGGTCGGTCCGCTGAGTAGGCAGGGCCCCCTCCCGGGTTAGGGGATGATAGGGAGAGATTTCCCCTTAGTTTTTGTTTCCTTTTGCACAGTTGTGCCTTTTGTTTGTGTTTTTGAGGTTGCACGTCCGGAGGACGCAACAGGGATGGAGCAAAACCAATATGGAATGAGTGGCGCAGATTAGAGGCAAGGGCCATGGAGGTTTGGAGTGTGCAGGAAATTCTGGAGGTGCTGCCGACCAGAAGGCACACCACTTAAGTGGGTATGTGTGTATGGAGGAGTGCAAAAACAAAAAACTGGTGGCTTGAGGCAGTGCTCCAAAAATGATTGCATAATCAGAACAATTAGGTGGAAATGTCTCCTTGAATTGGTCAAATAGACAACCAGCATTGGAAAATGCATTTTGGAGCAAAACCTCTTCATCAATTCAGCTGTATTAAAAACTAAAACAGTTGGTGACCTGAGTAAGGAGAGGTCCCAACTGCCAAAGATGACACTAGGATGTCTGTGGAGGGTGAAGTGATAGGGGCTAAAGTTATTTTTTCTTTTAGCGCTGATCACTGCACCGTCCACCAATATCCCGGTGTCATTCTCGGCAACATGGACAGCCCTAAAATCAGACATCGGATCAGACTAAATGAGCTAGCATCCACTTCACATGCTCATCAATGAGTATTGAGCTCCCATGACCCTGTCACCATTTGTCCTTTCTTGGACTGTCCTTTGGTAGATACTAACTACTGAATACTAGAGACATCCCACAAGACCTGCCATTTTTGAGATGTTCTGACTTGGTTATGTAGCCATCTCAATCTGGACCTTGTCAAAGGATGTCTTTGGAAGGTCAAGAGAGAGGGGCTTAAGTTATTTTTCCTTTTAGCACTAATCACTGGACCTTGTCAAAAGCATAAAAGCATTCAGGTCTTTATGCTTGCCCATTTTTTTCTGTTTTAAACATATCAATTTTAAAAACGAACTATTCACATGCTGCTTAGTATATCCCATCTCTTGATAGGTGGAACAAGATAATCAGTGTTATGCTCTTGAACTGTGAGAGGTTTTAGGCTAGGATTTCAAAGAACGTGTAGCACTTCGACACTGAAAAGTAATGGAAGTCAATGTGATCACAGTGTGAGTTGCAAATTGCCGTGACCATGACCCAGCTATTGCAAGAAATCCAGCGAGTTTGGATTTCTATCGGTTGTTGGGTTGTGGTAACTTGTGAGCCATAAGGTGACTGCATTGACTTCCATTACCTTGCAGTGTCAGAGAACTACACTGCGATCTTCGGCCATGCAAGCTAAGCAAGGCCAAAGTCGTTGTGTTGCCCTAGTTGCAATGTTATTGCTGTAAATAAGAAATAAAGATGCAGCAAGGGGACACGTATCCACCGTCCAGTATTGTCCATGTACATAGATTTTGTTTCTGTAGTAAAAAATAAACCGCACTATAGAAGATTCATATACTGTATTTTTGACTTTTGTCCAAACAAGAAACAGCACATAAAGAAAACTATCATACGTGGGGATAATTCTTTTATATCTTCCATTTCTCCAGCAATGAAAAGCATTTTAAAGGGTATATTTATACATGATTTACAAGCAGGGAAAAGGCTTAGATTTCCTAGCTATAGAAAACAATCCCCAGTTTGACTTTTTGTAAAAAAAAAAAGTTGCTGAAATAACATGCCCCTATTTTTATGGATCTCCATGAAGATTACAAAATGTAGAAAAGTGCAAAGAATACAGTATACTGCTAGTAGTAATGACTTGGATTAAATGCACATGCTATGATATCTCAATAAAAATGGATGCATTTTATCCTTTTTTTGTAAAAATGTATTGCCATCAATGCATCATCAAGGTGTCTGTGTAGAATCTGTTTTGGTATTTACTTTAGGGGTTACATGAGAGAGAAAAATAGTTATTTGAAGGCAATCTATCATAAGAAAATCACCTGTTTTTTAAAGTTGTATTCCCAAAATATCATTGATGGCGGAGTGGTTGGCACATGTAAAATAAAAAAAGTCTCCCAATACCATCAAGTTTTCAAATTAAGGCATTTGGTGACATTAACTCCCTAAAATAAGATTATTTTAACCCCTTAAGGACATGGCCTATTTTGGGCTTAAGGACGCAACGGTTTTTGGCGGATTTTCTTCTCCATTTTTTCAAAAGTCATAACTTTTTTATTTTTCCAGCAACGCGGCCATATAAGGGCTTTTTTTTTGCATGGCGAACTGTAGTTTTTATCGGCGACATTTTTTGGGTACATTGACTATATTGTAAAACTTTTATTATTTTTTTATGATAGCAGAGAGAGAAAACGCATCAATTCTGCCATTTGTTTTTTACAGCGTTAATCATGCAGCATAAATGACACAATACTTTTTTTCTGCGGGTCGGTACGATTACAACAATACCCAAATTCTTACACTTTTCTGCAATAAAAACCCTTTTTTTGGAAATCTTTTTTTTTCTAAATCGCTGCATTCAAAGTCCTGTAACTTTTTTATTTTTCTATGTATCAAGCTCTATACGGCTTTTTTGATCACTTTTCTTGCATTTTTAGGAAGGCAAAATGCTAGAAATTAGCATTTTGCCTCAGTTTTTTAAACACTTTTTTTCTCTGAACAGTCAAAAGCATGTGCAGCTTATTGTACGCGTCGTTATGGATGCGACAATACCAAATATGTGGGGTTTTAATTTTTTTACCTTTTTTATGCTAACATGAGAAAAAGCATAAAAAAAGGGTTTTATAACTTTTTTTTTTACATTTTTCTTTTTTATTCATTTTTCTTTTCTTCTTTTTACACAATTGCCCCTCTGGGGCACTTACAGCACAGCACTGATGATCGCTGTGATAAGGCATGGCAGGGCGACTGCCCTGCCATGCCTTATCGGTTATACAGCGATCACAGGCTATGGCAATACAGGACGCCAGTGTCTGGCATCCTGTTGCCATAGCAATCAGCTTGGCTCTTTGTGATTATATCGCGAGAGCCCGGTGACGTCACAGAGGGAGCACGGCAGGGAAGGGGTTAACAGCGGGGGGGCGGATCTCCAGCTCTGACAGCTGACTCCAGCTGCAGGATAGCATGAGATCATAAGTGATCTCGCGCTATCCCCAGGACGTAAGTTTACGCCCTGTTACGGGAAGGGGTTAAGCAATACCTACATTACATTTAAACAGTATTATTGTTTCACACAGATTACTCTTGTTGGAGCTGTGGTACTATTATAAAGAAGTTCCCTACATAAAAGTGTCCCAAATAATGCAAATTGTCAATGTTTCCTGTATTGGAAGATAAATAACAGCTATTGTACAAGTGATTATACTTTACAAGTGGATACTCTGTGTAATATAAGTGCCTATCATGTAGTATCAGAATTACCCCCACTAATGGCAGAAAAAAAAATTGACAACCTCTTTGCTTGTACCCCTTGTAGGTATGAATGGAGGTAGTCGAAATCTTAAAACTCTTTAGATGCTTTTCTGTCAATAGTATCTGTGTTTCTTTTTTACATTTATGACTCTCACTTTGAACTGAATCTATTTAACCCCTTCATGACATGGCCTATTTTGGCGTTGAGGACCAAGCGATTTTTTGGTATTTTTCCATCTCCATTTTTCAAAAGCCATAACTTTTTTATTTTTCCGTGGACGCGGCCGTATAAGGGCTTGTTTTTTGCGTGGCGAACTGTAGTTTTTATCGATGCCAATTTTGGGTACATAGACTATATTGTAAATTTTTTTTTTTTTTTTTAATGATAGCAGAGAGAGAAAACGCATCAATTCTGCCATAGATTTTTTAATTTTTTTTTTACACCGTTAATCATGCAGCATAAATGAGACTTTCCATTTTTTCTGCAGACCGGTACGGTTACAACGATACCAAAATTCTAACATTTTTTTTAGGTTTTCCCACTTTTCTGCAATAAAAACCCTTTTTTTTGGAAATCTTTTTTCTATTCTAAATTGCTGCATTCAAAGTCACGTAACTTTTTTATTTTTTGATGTACAGAGCTCTATGAGGGCTTATTTTTTGCGAGACGAGCTGTAGATTTTATTGGTACCATTTTGGCGTACATACGACTTTTTTGATCACTTTTATTGCGTTTTTAGTGAGGCAAAATGCTAAAAATGAGCATTTTGCCTCAGTTTTTTAGCTTTTTTTTTTAGTGTTTTTTTCGGTGCACAGTCAAAAGCATGTGCAACTTATTGTACGCATCGTTACGGACGCGACAATACCAAATATGTGGGGTTTTATTTTTTTTTTACCTTTTTTTATGCTAATCTGAGAAAAAGCATAAAAAATGGTTTTTTTACTCTTTTTTTTTACATTTTTTTAAATTCATTTTTTAAATCTTTCTTTTTTTTATACTGTTTGTGTCCCTCTGAGGGACTTTAACCACTGCCCTGATGATCGCTGTCATAAGGCATGGCAGAGCTACTGCTCTCCCATGCCTTATCGCTCATACAGCGATCATAGGCATAGGCAATACAGGACGCCAGTGTCTGGCGTCCTGTTGCCATGGTGACAGGCCGGGCTCTCGCGATGACATCGCGAGTTCCGGCCGGAGACACAGAGGGAGCCGCGCTCCCGCTGTGAACTCTTCCCCTGCCGCGATCTACTTAGATCGCGGCAGGGAAGGGGTTAAAAGTGGCGGGCGCATCTCCGATGTCCCCCCGCTGCTGCAGCGAGACGCCGGCTGTGACTGACAGCCGGCTCCCGCTGCGGGATAGCGCTGGATCACATATGATCCAGCGCTATCTCCAGGACGTAAGTTTACGCCCTGTTGCGGGAAGTACCCCGCTCCCAGGACGTAAACTTACGCCCTGCAGCGGGAATGGGTTAAAGGGGTTGTCCCGCGCCGAAACGTTTTTTTTTTTTTTCAACAGCCCCCCCCGTTCGGCACGAGACAACCCCGATGCAGGGGTTAAACAAGAACACCGGACAGCGCTTACCTGAATCCCCACGCTCCGGTGACTTCTTACTTACCTGCTGAAGATGGCCGCCGGGATCTTCTCCCTCGGTGGACCGCAGGGCTTCTGTGCGGTCCATTGCCGATTCCAGCCTCCTGATTGGCTGGAATCGGCACATGATGGGGCGGAGCTACAAGGAGTCGCTCTCCGGCACGAGCGGCCCCATTCAGAAAAGAAGAAGACCCGGACTGCGCAAGCGCGTCTAATCTGGCGATTAGACGCTGAAAATTAGACGGCTCCATGGAAACGAGGACGCCAGCAACGGAACAGGTAAGTGAAAAATTTCTGATAACTTCTGTATGGCTCATAATTAATGCACAATGTACATTACAAAGTGCATTAATATGGCCATACAGAAGTGTATACCCCCACTTTGTTTCGCGGGACAACCCCTTTAACTTGAGGATTTTATTTTCGAATTCCCATTATTAAATGGTCACTATGGCAAAAACACATTTTTCCACCCCTGCACTTCTCACCTGATTGTCTGTCACACTCTTGACATCTCCTTCGTAAGTTACAGTCACTTCCATTCAGTGCAGCCTCCTTGATGCTGAGATTTCTTCCTGCTTTTTCTTCCTTCATTTTTTTGTTATCAATCCCATGATGTGTCAGCACAAGATCACAAATACCTAGAGTCATTACCATCTCTGCCTGCTGGGAGGACACTGTATTTATTACTACCTTCTATATCCACGTAAATAAGCTACAGTCAGGAGGATGAACTATCATCTCCTTCATTATTGCTATGTGTCAGCAGCCTGTAATCATCAGCAGTTACTGTGATAGGAGTTTCTGTGTCACCTGTAAAAAGCATGTGTGGTGCAGTCCATCATATGGGAATTATGCTAACTGAAAAAATGGCTTTTTAAGAGGAACATAACCACAACTCAATCACAGATGGTCAAAATGAGCTCACATGACCCAGAAGAACTCCAAGAAATTGTTGTCCCCAACCATTAATTAATATATTTCCACAGTGATTTGTGTTAAAATCTATGAACACTTTTTTTTTGTTGGGGTCTGGTCTCCTTAGAAATAAGAGCTAGTATATAAGCACCATTAGTTTGAGTACAGAACATATAGTTTTAGGGGGAAAGTGTGCAATATATGTGAAAATCAGAGTTTCTTGGCCACTTTTCTGAACAATTAGAAATCTGTTCACACACTGATAACTGTTAAATGCTGTTTTATTAGTAACATGCTCGGTTTGATTTGTTAAAGATCAATTTATTTATGTGTATACTTGGAGAACCCTGTGTTACACCATGCAATAAAAAGATGTAATTCCCAATCTTCAAGTAAAACAAATTCAGTATGTTGTGATTTCATCATTTCAAGCTTGGGAGCTCATAAATGCAGACCGTTTTGCAACTATATAACGTTTCATTAAAGATCTCAGCACTGACAAAAGCCAATGTTTTTCAAGCACATCTTTGCTACATCTGAAAAATACAACTTTGAATTCATAGTTGGCTGTGTAACAAGCGGACCATAAACTGGCTTCCATCAGGCAGAGGATTGTAAGCAAGGGCATGTATCTGGTTACCTATGAGCTAACACACCACATCAGAGCTATTAGAGGTCTGTAGGAAATATATACAGTGAAACAGGTTTTAATACACTGATATGCTGAAAATAGTTTTTGGCAAGCGACACAATTCTTTTTTTTTTCATCCAACCGCATAGCAAGTTTCAGAATATTGCTGTGTAACAAACTAAAGCAAGAGTCCTTCCTTTGGACACAAATCCCATATTATATCATTTTTATTCTCTATGTTATCTTTCTGCTGTCAGCTGTTTGAGGGTCAGAAGAAGATGTAGCCTAGCCGAAAGACTGCAAGCTTAGAAGCACTGTTTGAAAGGACTTTTATAACAGGTCAACCATTTCCCCATTGACAATCACAGCCTGCAATGGAGTGACAGTCATGACTACTCATATTTGGATTTTTCAAAAAGGTCATTTTATTGGACTATAACTCTTAAATACTACTTTTAAATTATAGGTTGTGATGATGACCAGGAGCATCGTATTCTTGGGATCAATATCTTTCAAGTATTAAGTATTAAAAGTTGGCTGGAAAAGTGTCCAAATCTTTTAACCTTGTGATCCAAGTGGGGATATTGTAAATTATGCATTTAATTGACTGTATTTTTTGTAAGAGTCTCTTTGTTCTCCATCCTACAAAGAGTATATGGTCTTTGCCAGTTGGACTCACATGTCACGGTAGACAGAGTAGTTGCCAGAATGTGTGCTATAGTAATTTCTGGAGCAGAGTTGAAATGAAATCAGCAGAGAAGATGGCATGACCAGAAGATAAGCAAGGGGTTAAAACCAGATAGTCAAACTATGAGTACTGAAGGACAACAACAAGAATGACAAAACATAAACTAAATCAGCAAACAGGGCTAGATTCTGATGCAGAGCCAGCTGTTGTGAGCGGTAGCTGCGGGAGAGAGCGTTTCAGGGTCGCAATAAAAATTTTAAAAGTATCATTGAGAATTTAATTTACAAATGAAAAAGGAAAATCATATCAAATTGTTAACATCTTGACTATATGACAAGAGTATATATACTTACATCCTAGGATACTAAAGGAAGCAGCGAAGGTAATTGCTGAACCACTCGCCAATATTCTTTGAAAATTCCTGGAGAACAGAAGAAGTCCCGGAAGATTGGAAAAGGACAAATGTTGTCCCTATGTTCAAAAAAGGAAAGAAGGTGGATCCAGGAAACTACAAGCCTGTGAGCCTGACTTCTATATCAGGAAAGATCTTTGAACAAATTATTAAACAGCATGTATGCACATTCGTGAATAAAAATGGAGTAAGTAACCAGAGCCTGCATACAAACCATGGGTTTGTAACGAAAAAGTAATGACAGATGAATCTAATTTCCTTCTATGTGTCAGGACAGGGTCCGGGATAATGTAAAAAACCTGCAACCCCTGTCCATGCCTACTTGCCCTGGGCGACAACTGGGCGGTGGTCCCTACACTAAACAAGGGAAGCGGGACACGGGAACGACAAACAGACACTGAAGACAAACAAACAGTAGAATGGTCGGCAATAGGAGGATACGTGGTACAAAGGGGTCAGGCAAAAATGAAGTCAAGTCCAGAATGCAGAAAGTCAGAAAGCCGGGGTCACAACAGGAGTCAAACAATATGCAGGTGCAGCTGGAAGACCAAACTAACACTGGCAATGCTGGATGGAAACAGACACATTTAAATGCTGTCAGAACTCCCACCCCAGCAGCTGATTGGGGCGGGGAGCCTGACAGCAGTAGGGCCCAATCAAGGAGACGCTGGGAACACCGCCCCCAGCCTTGCTGAACAGATGGATGCTGAAGAAGCATGCCCGGTAGTCAAGGAAATGGGAACGCGGCGTGGGGCAGCACCCGCTGTGTCCCTAGCAACCCGACGGCAACCAGAGTTACGGCGGCCAGGGGAGATCACTAGAACCAGAGCTCCCCTGTGCCATACTCCTGCAACCCAGGTGGTAGGACCAGCAGTGTGGGCACAGAGGCCCCGAGAGTCGCCGGTTCTGACACTGTGACAAAATCACCAACTGGGTTGATTAGGAAAATGCAGTGGATATAGTATATCTTGACTTTAGTAAAGCATTTGACAAAGTATCTCATACCATATTTATTGAAAAAATGTCCAAATATGGGATTGACAAGTCAACTGTTAGGTGGATTCACAACTGGCTGAGTGATCGTACTCAATGAGGGGTCATAAATGGTTGTACATCCAAGTGGAAGAATGTATCAAGTGGGGTACCACAAGGTTCTGTCCTAGACCCAGTGTTGTTCAACCTTTTATAAATGATCTGGCGGAGGGAATTGATGGGAAACTGATCAAATTTTCCGACGACACAAAGCTAGGAGGGATAGCTAACACTAGGGAAGAGAGAGTATTCAAAAAGATCTAGAAAAGCTTGAACAGTGCGCGGTGACTAACAGAATGGTATTTAAGAAGAAGAAATGCAAAATCCTACATCTGGGCAAGAAAAATGAAAAAAGCACTTGCAGAATGGGAGGAAGTGGACTAAGCAGCAGCACATGTGAAAAAGACTTGAGTATACTAATAGATCATAGACTGAACATGAGCCAACAATTTGATGCAGCAGCCAAAAAGGCAAACCCAATTCTGGGATGTATTAAGAGAAGCATAGAGTCTCGATCACGTGAGGTAATTATCGCCTTCTACTCTTCCTTAGTCAGACCTTATCTCGAATACTGTGTCCAGTTCTGGGCACCCCACTTTAAAAAAGACATAGACAAACTGGAGCAATTTCAGAGAAGAGTTACCAAGATGGTGAGCGGTCTGCAAATCATGTTCTTTGAGGAACGGTTAAAGGATCTGGGAATGTTTAGCTTGCAAAAAAGAAGGCTGAGAGGAAACTTAACAGCTGTCTACAAATATCTAAAGGGTTGTCACAGTGCAAAGGGGTCAGCCCTATTCTCATTTGTACAAGGAAAGACTAGAAGCAATGGAATGAAACTGAAAGAGAGGAAACACAAATTAGATATTAGAAAAAACTTTTTGACAGTGAGGGTGATCAATGAATGGAACAGGTTACCATGGGAGGTGGCGAGTTCTCTTTCAATGGAAGTTTTCAAACAAAGGCTGGACAGACATCTCTCTGGGATGATTTGGTGATCCTGCACTGAGCAGGGGGTTGGACCAGATGACCCTGGAGGTTCCGTTCAACTCTACCACTCCCAATAATGGGACCAAGTGCAGTCTTTGGATTAACATGGACGGCACACAGCCCCCAATACGCTAGTGTGCAAGGGGCTTCAAACAGTTCTTATAACACTGCGGGCTCAGATACACCGGTTCATCTCTAGTAAGCCTCTAAGTAATGCACTCACCATATAATAGTCAGATACCAGTTCTACACAGTGATAGTGATTACAGTGCAGTTATCTCCAGAGACCACTGGTGACATCTGCTCTGATTGGTGTCATTAACCTTCCCTTTTGCTTTTCTACCTAGGTTTACACTTTTAGCAGTACTAGAAATTGGGCTAGTGGGATGAGACTTGTAGTTTTACAACTAATCATTCTGAACATGAGACTCCAGCATGCCCTCACTTAGTATACCCTCAGTACTGCAAGAAATGGAACATTCTGAGACTTGTAGGTAGTTCTGCACCAACTGCATGTGGGCCTAGTCTTTCTTAGCTGGTGCCCCTCTCCTCCAGTTTCCTCCATTTTCTTGCCCTGCTGTTTCCCACTGAGCTGAGGTGTCTGCCTTTCCATGTTACCCCTCACTGGCTCTATTACTCACATTGCTACAGTTTTGTGTAGTGTACCAGAGTTGTAAATTCCATAAAGCAATGTGGTTACTTCCTAAATGTGTGTGTTTGCCTTTAAAATGTTCATGTTGTACTAGTTTTGCAATGCATATTCTGCTGATATCTAACTCTGTACCCTATTGTTGTTCATTAACTGGAGAATAAGTACTATGCACTGGTTGGCTTAGAGAAGTCAGATAAAAATAGAGAGGAGTGTGGCAGTAATAAGAAGAGGCCTAGTGAAGAGAGAGGATGCAAGCAGCAAGAGCCAGTACGGTGGGAAGGAAGAAGTGTGAGTAAAGCAAGGACTATTGTATTTATGAGAGAAAGGAATCAGGACAGACAGTTTATGTGTATAAGACAAAGAAAAAAAAGAAGGATCCGTTTTATGGCATAATAGAAGGAAACAGAAAAGTACAAGGAAACAGCTTGAGTAACCGCAACTAAAGAAGGACGAGGCTTTATATTTAAAGTAATAGAGCAAGACAGAAGCAGAATTGCAAAGGATGGTGTACAGAAGCAATTTCCTGTATGTGCAATTGTCATAAAGCCCAAGTGTACAGATGAGGTTCCTGTACTTAATGCCTGCACGTATACAGATATATGTTTCTGTACTTAACTTGAAAAGTCTACCTCAAGCAATGAAGTAAATGCAACTTGTATGAAGTTTATTGAAAATCTTTCTCTAAGAAATAAAGTGTTTAACTGTTTTCATGCTGATTCCCTTCCCACCATGTAACATCAGCACTGAGGTACCACATTCCACTTTAGGGGAAAGGACTACAACCCCCATTTTATTTTAATTTATTTTAACTTATTATTTTGTCCAGTACAGGTCTCGGCGTCTATATGGACTCAAACTTGACAACCTTGATACCACCATGTCCTATCCGACTTTATGAGTAGCTACCTAAGAAAAACGCCCAAACTAGAGCATCATTTACACTGTTAATGCCATACAACCACATTCAGGAGGTGGAGGCAGCTGAGCCACTGGCCCCTCTGAGGCCTGTCTGGGGCTTTGAAATAGTGTATGTGCTCTGGAGAGGTGGAGGAGTCCGTCTGTGCTAAGCTCCCACAAACGCTCTGACAGTACAGTGTATGTGCTCTGGAGAGGTGGAGGAGCCGATCTGTGCTATGCTTCCACAGATGCTGTGACAGTATAGGGTATATGCTCTAGAGAGGGGAGGAGACGGTCTATACTATGTTCCCACACATGCTGTGACAGTATAGATTAGGTGCTCTGGAGAGGGGGAGGAGCCAATCTGTGCTATGCTCCCACAGACACTGTGAAAGTATAGGGTATACGCTCTAGAGAGGGGAGGACCCAGTCTGTGTTACACTTTGACTGGCTGGGGTGTGGTAGCGTAATGGAGATAGATGTTATGCAGAACAGTTGTATTGTTCGCCGAGTGATAGCGGCAGTGCCAGCTCTGCCTGCATAGCTCTTTAGTAACTACTTAGCTACTATAGACTATGCAAAGATAATCGCTCCAATCTGTCACTCAAACTGTCGTTTGAGTGACTTTTGAGTGATCATCTGTTAGTGTAAATGGGGTCTTAGGTGACTGAGCAGCAGTGAGAGAATGTATGAGTTCCTGTTACCGCTGCTCAGTCATCTAACCTGGCAGGCAGCATCTGAGCCCAACTTCTGAATCGCTTTGACACAGACGTTTGCAGTGATAGCAACACTGGGTAGCCAGAGACGTCCATTTGGATAAGGGGCCATCTTCGTGGACACTGTTACTAAAGGACCACAATTGGAGGCACAATTAATATAGTCATCACATTTGGGGAACTTACTGAAGGGGACACATTTTAGGGCATTATTACCATAGGGGCCACACTTGCATAGACTTACTTAAGGGGATAATTTTCAGGGAATTGTTACTGAAAGGGGTCATATTAGAGGGTGATATTACTAAAGGGGCCACATTGGGGAACACCTTTACTATAAGGGACCACATTTGGGGACACTATTATTATGTAGTGGCACTATTATTAAAGGGATTGTCCGAGTTACAATTTCTTTTACTTGCTTTGATGCTCTCCATGCCTGAAAATAATAATAGTTCCTATACTCCCCTGTCCAAGCTTCCCCCAGCTATGTTCTCACCAGTGACATCGTGTTTACAGTCTGTAGTCAGCCTGGGAGACCCTAGATGAATATTTGCACCCAGGCCCATGACTCTATAGCTATGCCCTTTTTAGCATGTGCTGCATTTTGAAAAGATGGCCATGAAAAATATGCCCATGTAAATAGATACATAGATGTACATTAGCTTCATGTTATGTTCCACAAAACAAGGACCAGATATGTCTTTACAAAATGCTCGTCTGAAATCAGCCTACACTAGATCACTGGCAATCAACTCCCTACTAGGCTAAACAATTTAAAAAGAAGATATCTTGATGAGTAAACCCCCTTTAATTGGAATGTTCCACCATAATGTCAATTAGAACTAGAATTCATCATTTTGTTTAAAGAGATTCTATCACCTACTTTTAGCCCTATAAGCTAAGCTTATGAGCTGAAAGCAGGTGAACTGTGTTATACTTACCTCTCCTATCATCGCCCCGATGTCACCACTGAAAGCCGCAGCTGAATGCCATCAGCGACATGCTAAGTAGTCCAACCGTTCCGATATTAGGTGGACTACTCAGCAGCTCCATTCAATACATTCAGCAGCGGCTTTCACACCGGTCGATTGACGGGGTAGGTAAATATAACACTTCCATCCCTGAACTGCCACATTCAGCCCATAAGCTTAGCTCATAGCGCTAAAAGTAGGTGACAGATTCCCTTTAAGCTTCAGAGAAATGAATGTATCTACATGGCATCCCTTTAGCACTAGAGACAAAGTAATTCCGATTCTGTACTTTAGGGTCTATTCCATGCTCTTCTCTATACATTACGTGTAAAGTACAATTCCTAATGGTAGATCAGTCTTTATCGCGTTCTACTTTTTTCCTTTCTAGACCACAAAATGATACAGTTGAGTTACTTTTTCCTGCGTTGCGCAATAGCGTGACCCATGAAATGCCGTGACAACTACTACACTAAAGTCTACTCCAACTGCCTTTATGGGATGCGCTGAACAAGCTTGAGGTAGTTTAGGTTATTATGTTACTTACATAGATGTGTGTTTCATTTTATGATTTGTAGCAAAATAAGAAGCTCTGCATTGAAACAAGCGTAATGCTAAACAGATGTTGAGTTGACATGCACGCATAAACATCCAGTAGACAGAGCATCGGCATAGATTCCTCTTCTCTGTCTCTAACCGTCTACTTCAAATCATACGGTGTGAGTGGAAATCCATATCATGGTAACTTGCATCTAAGGAGTTAACCGAAGAAATACTCTTTTATTACCGTCTCACTGCAGCTACCAGCACCTCCTTTAAAGTGACGACAGCGCAGAGTACTGGACTTTACATCACCAGTGTTTACCTTGCGTTGCCTCAAATTTCTCCAGCCTTCATTTTACGGTTTCTAAATACTCTGGGGGCTTCCAGGATAATAGTGCTCTCTGTTCTCCGGCAAAGTTGTGGCTTTTGGATTTTACAGTCTTTGAATTACTTCATGATGATCCAGAGTATACATCATCACAGTTAGACCAGCAACCTCTTGGGAGATGTCTTATGCAAGGAGAGCCAAGGGTTGCTTAAGTAGCCAGCAAAAAATTTATAACTGTGACCTGGGCCTTGTCAGCTCTTCATGACACTGTGTAAAGTGAGCTGTTGCGTGCTTAGTCACCGAATTTGGCACAATTATTTGGATTAGGAAATACATAAATGGTCAGACAGTAGGAGTTTGTCTAGACATTGCATTTTGGATAATAAGCTGTGCATATTGCTGCAGAAGACTTCTCGAATATACTCCTATTTAAGAACATTAAATACAATAAGGTTACTCGCACACCGACGTTTCGGACGATTTTCGGATGGAAATAAGATCCATTCATTTGAATGGGTGTAGGCACGCAGGTCTTTTTTTACTTGGACTGATAGTCTGAGTAAAAAAAAAATCACAACATGTCCTACGCTTGTCCAATTTTCGCCGGAGAATTGCATGTCAATGTGCAGTGTTCAGCATAGCAGACAGCACATGGACGGGATGTTGTGTGCTGTCTGATACATGGATATGGACTGATTAAAGGTCGCACCCAAAAATGTCGGCGCAACTTTTTATCAATCTGTGTGCACATAGCCTCAGAAATCTTGTATCACCTTTGGGGCAAAAAAACATGGGCGTTTGCGCAACTATGCTCGCTGTTGTGGAGCTGTTATAGCGCACAAGTTTGAAAAAAACAGCTGGAGGATAGGTCCTGCCCTATCTTTCTCGCATGTAGAGATAGGTCAAGTACTATCTTTTCTCGCAGGTAGAGATAGGTCAAGTACTATCTTTTTCACAGGTAGAGATAGATCAAGTACTATCTTTTCTCGCAGGTAGAGATTGGTCAAGTACTATCTTTTTTGCAGGTAGAGATAGATCAAGTACTATCTTTTCTCGCAGGTAGAGATTGGTCAAGTACTATCTTTTTTGCAGGTAGAGATAGGCCAAGAACTACCTTTTTTGCAGGTAGAGATAGGTCAAGTACTATCTTTTCTCACAGATAGAGATAGGTCAAGTACTATCTTTTTCGCAGGTAGAGATAGGTCAAGTACTATCTTTCTCACAGGTAGAGATAGGTCAAGTACTATCTTTTCTCGCAGGTAGAGATAGGTCAAGTACTATCTTTTTTTCAGGTAATGATAGGTCAAGTACTATCTTTTTTGCAAGTAAAGATAGATCAAGTACTATCTTTTCTCACAGGTAGAGATAGGTCAAGTACTATCTTTTTCGCAGGTAGAGATAGGTCAAGTACTATCTTTTTCACAGGTAGAGATAGATCAAGTACTATCTTTTCTCGCAGGTAGAGATTGGTCAAGTACTATCTTTTTTGCAGGTAGAGATAGATCAAGTACTATCTTTTCTCGCAGGTAGAGATTGGTCAAGTACTATCTTTTTTGCAGGTAGAGATAGGCCAAGAACTACCTTTTTTGCAGGTAGAGATAGGTCAAGTACTATCTTTTCTCACAGATAGAGATAGGTCAAGTACTATCTTTTTCGCAGGTAGAGATAGGTCAAGTACTATCTTTCTCACAGGTAGAGATAGGTCAAGTACTATCTTTTCTCGCAGGTAGAGATAGGTCAAGTACTATCTTTTTTTCAGGTAATGATAGGTCAAGTACTATCTTTTTTGCAGGTCAAGTACTATCTTTTTTACAGGTAGAGATAGGTCAAGTACCATCTTTTTTGCAAGTAAAGATAGATCAAGTACTATCTTTTCTCACAGGTAGAGATAGGTCAAGTACTATCTTTTTCGCAGGTAGAGATAGGTCAAGTACTATCTTTTTCGCAGGTAGAGATAGGTCAACTACTATCTTTTTTGAAGGTAAAGATAGATCAAGTACTATCTTTTCTCATAGGTAGAGATAGGTCAAGTACTATCTTTTCTTGCCCATACTATTAACTATTTGCTAGCTTAAGGGTGCCTACCCACTGGCGATTTTTTTTCCTGAGATGCTAAATTGCGTTTTGCGTTTTTTCTGAAGAGCAATTAGCATAGAATGTGTTCTTGTCCATTTGGGGTTTTTTTCTCGTTTCGTTGCAATTTTTCACATAGGAACTGTCAGTTGCATATGTCTCCTTATTTTTCTCTTAATGCACCAAGGATTGTCAATGGAAATTAACGAAAAAGGCGCAGAAAACGTGCAGAAAATGCGCGAAAAACGATGCGTTTTTCACGCACGAAAATCGGCAACGCCAGTGGGTAGGCGCCCTAAGACTGAAGATATTATACCAAGTATAGTGAGGATAACCACCCATATACCGGGAGCTACTTATTTATTTTTATGTAACATTGCTCAGTAATTACTTTATGCGGCAATCCTTTCTCAGATTAACTGTATACACAATAACTTTCAATTTGCTGAATAGTCATCACATTTCAGAAAGGACAGAAATGGAAAATCAATTATTAACACTAAGAGCAGACAGCCTGAGAGCTACAGGTGTACCTCAGACACATTATCAGACCAGCTAAAAAGTGCTATTTCCAAAGGGCTGTACATCAAGTTGAAAATATATGTATAGTTTAGCAAGTAATGGAGGAAGTAATTTGTTTGCTTACTCAGCATAGATAAGTTTGCTGCAATCCGATTTGAGTCTGCACTGCCTGCTTTAAAACAGAGCTAAAACAAATAGATAAAGCCATTGAATACAGTTACTAATTAGAGATGAGCGAACGTACTCGTCCGAGCTTGATACTTGTTCGAGTATTAGCGTGTTCGAGATGCTCGTTACTCGTAACGAGCACCACGCGATGTTCGAGTTACTTTCACTTTCATCTCTGAGACGTTAGCGCGCTTTTCTGGCCAATAGAAAGACAGGGAAGGCATTACAACTTCCCCCTGCGACGTTCAAGCCCTATACCACCCCCCTGCAGTGAGTGGCTGGCGAGATCAGGTGTCACCCGAGTATATAAATCGGCCCCTCCCGCGGCTCGCCACAGATGCATTCTGACAGAGATCAGGGAAAGTGCTGTCTTGCTGTAGCTGCTATAGGGAGAGTGTTAGGAGTGATTTTAGGCTTCAAGAACCCCAACGGTCCTTCTTAGGGCCACATCTGACCGTGTGCAGTACTGTTGAGGCTGTTTTTAGCAGTGTTGCACAATTTTTTTTTGTATATCGGGCGTGCAGAGCATTGCGTCCGCAGTCTGCAGTCATTGTACAGAGTATAGGGCCAGTACTGGTGAGGCAGGGAAAGAGATATTCAGGCTATATAGGCAGTGGGCTTTTTCCAAAAAATTGGGGAAAAATACTATATTTGGGCTGCCTGTGACCGTCTTCAGTTTACTGCGTGTCTGCTGGGGGTAGTAGTCCTAATTAATACGCAGCTAAGCGTTACAGCAGGCTTGCGCAAAATTGTTTCCTGGATCTGCTGTCTCTGTTACATCAGCGCCGTCATCCCGCCAGAGGGAAACAGTATACATAATATTATACGCTGCCTACAGTATCTATCTGCTGGGGATTGTAGTCCTAATTAATACGCAGCTAAGCGTTACAGCAGGCTTGCGCAAAATTGTTTCCTGGATCTGCTGTCTCTGTTACATCAGCGCCGTCATCCCGCCAGAGGGAAACAGTATACATAATATTATACGCTGCCTACAGTATCTATCCGCTGGGGGTAGTAGTCCTAATTAATACGCAGCTAAGCGTTACAGCAGGCTTGCGCAAAATTGTTTCCTGGATCTGCTGTCTCTGTTATATCAGCGCCGTCATCCCACCAGAGGGAAACAGTATACATAATATTATACGCTGCCTACAGTATCTGTCTGCTGTATCAGCTCAGCATTTTAAAAAAATAGAAGCAAAATAGTTAAGGCCTACTACTGGCCTTTGGCCACTTGACTGCTTCTGCGCTGTGAATTCCACTAGCTCAGTCATACGCACCTACGTCTCACTACAGGCGTGCGCACAATTGTTTCCTGGCTCTGCTGTGCGTTCCGTAAGGGAAGTCAGCCTCCAACCACAGGCCAATAAGCGGCACATTTAATTACAGCGTTCTGTTTCTGCACTACTGATAATACAGCATGCTGAGGGATAGGGGTAGGCCTAGAGGACGTGGACGAGGACGCGGAGGCCCAAGTCAGGGTGTGGGCACAGGCCGAGCTCCTGATCCAGGTGTATCGCAGCCGACTGCTGCGGGATTAGGAGAGAGGCACGTTTCTGGCGTCCCCACATTCATCTCACAATTAATGGGTTCATGCAGTAGACCTTTATTAGAAAATGAGCAGTGTGAGCAGGTCCTGTCGTGGATGGCAGAAAGTGCATCCAGCAATTTATGGACCACCCTGAATTCTGCGCCGTCCACTGCTGCAACTCTGAATGCTCTGGCTGCTGCTCCTCCTTCCTCCCAGCCTCCTCACTCCATTACAATGACACATTCTGAGGAGCAGGCAGACTCCCAGGAACTATTCTCGGGCCCCTGTCCAGAATGGCCAGCAATGGTTCATCTCCCACCGGAGGAGTTTGTCGTGACCGATGCCCAACCTTTGGAAAGTTCCCGGGGTCCGGGGGATGAGGCTGGGGACTTTCGGCAACTGTCTCAAGAGCTTTCAGTGGGTGAGGAGGACGATAACGATGAGACACAGTTGTCTATCACTCAGGTAGTAGTAATTGGAGTAAGTCCGAGGGAGGAGTGCACAGAGGATTCGGAGGAAGAGCAGCAGGACGATGAGGTGACTGAACCCACCTGGTTTGCTACGCCTACTGAGGACAGGTCTTCAGAGGGGGAGGCAAGTGCAGCAGCAGGGCAGGTTGGAAGAGGCAGTGCGGTGGCCAGGGGTAGAGGCAGGGCCAGACCGAATAATCCACCAACTGTTTCCCAAAGCGCCCCCTCGCGCCATGCCACCCTGCAGAGGCCGAGGTCCTCAAAGGTCTGGCAGTTTTTCACTGAGAGTGCAGACGACCGACGAACAGTGGTGTGCAACCTTTGTCGCGCCAAGATCAGCCGGGGACCCACCACCACCAGCCTCACCACCACTAGCATGCGCAGATATATGATGGCCAAGCACCCCACAAGTTGGGACGAAGACCGTTCACTGCCTCCGGTTTGCACCGCTGCCTCTCCCCCTGTGCCCCAACCTGCCACTGAGATCCAACCCCCCTCTCAGGACACAGGCACTACCGTCTCCTGGCCTGCACCCACACCCTCACCTCCGCTGTGCTCGGCCCCATCCACCAATGTCTCTCAGCGCACCGTCCAGCCGTCGCTAGCGCAAGTGTTGGAGCGCAAGTGCAAGTACGCCACCACGCACCCGCACACTCAAGCGTTAAACGTGCACATAGCCAAATTTATCAGCCTGGAGATGCTGCCGTATAGGGTTGTGGAAACGGAGGCTTTCAAAGGTATGATGGCGGCCGCGGCCCCGCGCTACTCAGTTCCCAGTCGCCACTACTTTTCCCGATGTGCCGTCCCAGCCCTGCACGACCACGTCTCCCGCAACATTGTACGCGCCCTCACCAACGCAGTTACTGCCAAGGTCCACTTAACAACTGACACGTGGACAAGCACAGGCGGGCAGGGCCACTATATCTCCCTGACAGCACATTGGGTGAATTTAGTGGAGGCTGGGACAGAGTCAGAGCCTGGGACCGCTCACGTCCTACCCACCCCCAGAATTGCGGGCCCCAGCTCGGTGGTGGTATCTGTGGCAGTGTATGCTTCCTTCACTAAACCACCCCCCTCCTCCTCCTCCTATGCAACCTCTGTCTCGCAATCAAGATGTGTCAGCAGCAGCACGTCGCCAGCAGTCGGTGTCGCGCAGCGTGGCAGCACAGCGGTGGGCAAGCGTCAGCAGGCCATGCTGAAACTACTCAGCTAAGAAGAGAACGCTGCCACCCTGCGCACCCTGCAACATCGGTTTCATCTGCCAGTGCACCGACTGCTGTGCGACGTGCCCACACGGTGGAACTCTACGCTCCACATGCTGGCCAGGCTCTATGAGCAGCGTAGAGCTATAGTGGAATACCAACTCCAACATGGGCGGCGCAGTGGGAGTCAGCCTCCTCAATTCTTTACAGAAGAGTGGGCCTGGTTGGCAGACATCTGCCAGGTCCTTGGAAACTTTGAGGAGTCTACCCAGATGGTGAGCGGCGATGCTGCAATCATTAGCGGCACCATTCCTCTGCTATGCCTCTTGAGAAGTTCCCTGCAAAGCATAAAGGCAGGCGCTTTGCGCTCGGAAACAGAGGCGGGGGGAAGACAGTATGTCGCTGGATAGTCAGAGCACCCTCCTGTCTATATCTCAGCGCGTTGAGGAGGAGGAGGAGGATGAGGAGGAGGGGGAAGACACAGCTTGGCCCACTGGTGAGGGTACACATGCTGCTGGCCTGTCATCCTTTCAGCGTGTATGGCCTGAGGAGGAGGAGGAGGAGGATCCTGAAAGTGATCTTCCTAGTGAGGACAGCCATGTGTTGCGTACAGGTACCCTGGCACACATGGCTGACTTCATGTTAGGATGCCTTTCTCGTGACCCTCGCGTTACACGCATTCTGGCCACTACGGATTACTGGGTGTACACACTGCTCGACCCACAGTATAAGGAGAACCTTTCCACTCTCATACCCGAAGAGGAAAGGGGTTCGAGAGTGTTGCTATACCACAGGACCCTGGCGGACAAACTGATGGTAAAATTCCCATACGACAGCGCTAGTGGCCGAAGGCGCAGTTCCAAGGGCCAGGTAGCAGGGGAGGCGCGGAGATCAGGCAGCATGTACAGCACAGGCAGGTCAACACTCTTTAAGGCCCTTGACAGCTTTATGGCTCCCCAGCAAGACTGTGTCACCGCTCCCCAGTCACGGCTGAGTCGGCGGGAGCACTGTAAAAGGATGGTGAGGGAGTACGTAGCCGATCGCACGACCGTCCTCCGTGACGCCTCTGCCCCCTACAACTACTGGGTGTCGAAGCTGGACACGTGGCCTGAACTCGCGCTGTATGCCCTGGAGGTGCTTGCTTGTCCTGCGGCTAGCGTCTTGTCAGAGAGGGTGTTTAGTGCGGCTGGGGGAATCATCACAGATAAGCGTACCCGCCTGTCAACCGACAGTGCCGACAGGCTAACACTCATCAAGATGAACAAAGCCTTGATTTCCCCAGACTTCTCTTCTCCACCAGCGGACAGCAGCGATACCTAAGCAATAGGTAGGCTGCACCCGCGGATGGAAGCATCGTTCTGTATCCCCATCAAAAACGGGGACCTTTTCGCTTCATCAATCTGTGTATAATATTCCTCCTCCTCCTCCTGCTCCTCCTCCTGAAACCTCACATAATCACGCCGAACGGGCAATTTTTCTTAGGCCCACAAGGCTCAGTCATATAATTTTTCTAAACAATTTTTATATGTTTCAATGCTCATTAAAGCGTTGAAACTTTCACCTCCACCAATTTTTATTTTAACTGGGCTGCCTCCTGGCCTAGTTACCAATTAAGCCACATTAACCAAAGCGATTAATGGGTTTCACCTGCCCTCTTGGTTGGCCATGGCCAATTTTTCTGATGTACATTAGTACTGTTGATACAGCAATTTTTGTGGGCCCTCGCCTACAGTGTAATCAAATGAATTTTTAGCCCACCTGCATTACAGCTGACGTTACATCCGCTGTGTTGGGCAATGCAATGGGCTATATTTATGTACCGCCGGTGCGTTCCAGGGAGCCACCCATGCTGTGGGTCCACAGGGAGTTGTAAATGCATCTGTTTCCACTTCTAAAGAACCCCAGTCTGACTGGGGCATGCAGTGTGGGCCGAAGCCCACCTGCATTAAACATGACATTACTACCTCAGCTGTGTTGGGCAATGCAATGGGATATATTTATGTACCGCCAGTGGCTTCCTGGCACCCACCCATGCTGTGGGTCCACAGGGAGTTGTAAATGCATCTGTTTCCACTTCTAAAGAACCCCAGTCTGACTGGGGCATGCAGTGTGGGCCGAAGCCCACCTGCATTAAACATGACATTACTACCTCAGCTGTGTTGGGCAATGCAATGGGATATATTTATGTACCGCCGGTGCGTTCCAGGGAGCCACCCATGCTGTGGGTCCACAGGGAGTTGTAAATGCATCTGTTTCCACTTCTAAAGAACCCCAGTCTGACTGGGGCATGCAGTGTGGGCCGAAGCCCACCTGCATTAAACATGACATTACTACCTCAGCTGTGTTGGGCACTGCAATGGGATATTTTTATGTACCGCCGGTGGGTTCCAGGGAGCCACCCATGCTGTGGGTGCACACGGAATTCCCATTGCGGAGTTGTACCTGCCTGTGACTATTTATAAAAAACCACGGTCTGACTGGGGCGTGCAGACACCTTGACAGAATGAATAGTGTGTGGCACATAGGTTCCCCATTGCTATGCCCACGTGTGCAGCTCCTGATGGAGGTGGCACAGGATTGGATTTCTCATTGCTTCTGTACAGCATTGTGGGCTATCGCCCCGCCCCTTTTAAAGAGGGTCGCTGCCTAGCCGTGCCAACCCTCTGCAGTGTGTGCCTGCTTTTCCTGTGGCAGACGCACTTATAAATAGACATGAGGGTGGCGTGGCATGAGGGCAGCTGAAGGCTGGGCAGGGACAGTTTGGTGTGCTCTGTGGACACTGGGTCGTGGGGGGGGGGAATTGGCAGCATGTAACCCAGGAGAAGTGGCAGCGGAGTGTCATGCAGGCAGTGATTGTGCTTTGTTGGAGGTAGTGTGGTGCTTAGCTAAGGTATGCATTGCTAATGAGGGCTTGTCAGAAGTAAAAATTGTTGGGAGGGGGGGAGCCCACTCTTGCCGCTATTGTGGCTTGATAGTGGGACCTGGGAACTTGAGATGCAGCCCAACATGTAGCCCCTCGCCTGCCCTATCCGTTTCTGTGTCGTTCCCATCACTTTCTTGAATTGCCCCGATTTTCACAAATGAAAACCTTAGCGAGCATCGGCGATATACAAAAATGCTCGAGTCGCCCATTGACTTCAATGGGGTTCGTTACTCGAAATGAACCCTCGAGCATCGCGAAAAATTCGTCTCGAGTAACGAGCACCCGAGCATTTTGGTGCTCGCTCATCTCTACATAGTACATATACTAAAGCATTATTGGCAAAACAAGCATACAACACGACTGCACCATCTTTCGTTCTCTCCCTCTCTCCCTCCCTCTTTTGTATTCTCTTATGCTCTTTTTTGTTCTCTTTTTTTCTCTCTCCTGCTGCAGGTTAGCCACACACTCTGTGTTAGCCATGCCCTAAAAGGCCACTCCCATCACCCTGTGAAAGGCTTTCCGATGTTGACGTCTCTGGTGCCAATGTCAGGTATACAAATATAATAACAAGTAGATATATAAATATAAAAAATGCAAAGACTCTATAATATAGAGGCCAAAGGTAAAATTTCCTTGAATGTGTAAATTAATAAAATTACATAAAAGTACATGAATTGCCAACAAATCCTTGCAATGGGAAGTACTGAATAGTACCTGTAGCAAATATCCATCCATATGTACAGTACACAAATTAAAAAATTTAATGTTTTGATAACAGTAAAACCAAAAAAATAAGTAGAAGGTGGACCACTGACAGAAGATAAGTGTTGCGTCTGCAAAGGACGTGCTGGACAAGCACCTGCAGACCTGCACAATAATTGCTCACAGTGCGGCGGCCAAAACAAACTGACAAATAATAAATGGGAAGTCTTTCCCTAAACACCTAACGAAAGAGGGAGAGGGCCCTGCCTAACACGGCAGACTGATTGTGTCGATAGATGCGGGCCTGCACTCGTTCCTGAGCACTTTCAGGGTACAGAGTACTCGAGCTGGATTTAAGGTCCTTACATGGGCTTATCTCTTGTCCCTAACGAGCATTTATCTGTAATATAGCATGTTGATTGGTGCTTGTTTAACTTTCATTTCTCATGTGGCAATCTTAGGTAAAGCTAGGATGGCTCTGCATCACGAAACAAATATGAAGACATCGATAACTATTTTTCAGCATTAACACTAGCATCAATAATCTTCCCCAATTCAACAGTTGCTTTATAACAATACATACTGCAGTGTAGCATTTATCTACATTTACTAGCATGAAGCTGGGCAATAGGTTGGGTACATCTGTTGCTGGATTTACAAACTGTATATTAATGTAGAGGCTGCAAAGCAGGACGTAGCCTACAGTATGTAGTTGAATAGTGAGACAATGTGGGTGGAATAGAACAGAAAGTGTTAGTACATCAATAAAGAAGAGCATACATGTGATTTGGGCTGGGAGCAAAGTGGCTCCAGGGACAATGTCTTGGCATTGAGATAAGAAACTGGACATGTGTTTTTTGTTTTTAATGACGAAATATGCCTGTAATAGTGAGGGCATTTTCTGGCAGGGAAGGCTTTTAGTTGAGTAACTTTCTTTATAATCACAGTCTCTCTTTTTCCTACTTGTAATGTTTCAAAATTGGAAGAGAGGGAGATGAAGGAATGTAAACATGGCTGAAGAGTTGAGTTAGCATGAGTCTCCCGGGATGTCTCCTCTCTTACCCAACAACTGAAATCTTTTGCCCACACAGTCTCTCTTGGTGATACAAATGCCATACTCTGTTATCTGATTGGAGTCCAAGGTTAGATTTCCTCTAAGTTTAAAATTACTGCTCGGACTTTCATGGCAAATGCTATTTTTTAATATGTGAGCACTCAAACCGAATTGTTTGAAAATGTTCCTTACGGTATGTTCACACGGAACATCCACAGCTGAAAATTCGCTAGCTTTTCTGCATAAAATACTGCGTCAAAATTGTGACCATCGATGCAGAATTTGATCAGGAATCAACTATTTATCCGGATCTGATTTTAGCACTCCCCCTCATCTGTCTGAAACTGTCTAAACCAAAAACTGTCTCTTGAACAAGGAAAGCTGCTCTGTGATAGCTTGCTATAGGCAACAAGTACAGTCTTGGTTTTAGACAGTTTCCATAAATCTGCTCCATACTGTCTATCGGTAGCTTAAAATTAAAAAGCATTAAAGAATTTCATTTTTAATTCCGTCTTTATCTCGTGAATAGTATTGACTTTTACTGAAAATGATATAAAATAATCAGTTGCTTAACTTTAAGGTCGCCTGCACACGGGCACACACAGATTCCGCATGAGGAATCCCGCACGGAATCTGCTTTCTTTTCTTCTGTACTGTGGATGGGCCGGCGCACATGTGCGGTACAGATTTCTCCATGTCCTTGCTAGGCGATAACGCGGATGATGATTGCGGAAGGGCCGCGGACCAAGCGGCTTCCATTGACTTCAATGGAAGCTGTCTGCGTGGATTAGCTCTAAAATAGAGCATGTTGCGATTTTTCATACGGGAGCGGAAACTGCAACTGGTTTCCATTCGTGTGCATGAAAAATCAATTTCCCATTCTATGCTATAGATGGTCATTGCTGTGGAATCGGCAGGCAGGCGTGCGTAACGAATTCCGCAGCAAAAATCCACCTGTGTGCATGAGCCCTTAAATAATGTTGTGATGTGGTTGGCCATAAAGGCTTGTAAAATAGCTATGTGATCAGCTTTAACCTGTAGCTTTCATTTGGTACAAGTTTCCAGAAGACGCTACCCAGTTAATGCAACCAGTTTAGCTGTGACTTGGAGGTAAAGTATTATGATTGGCTAAATTATGGTTGGTGAGGATCCATGTGGTTGATAAGGAATTGTGCAAACTTCTGCTCTACATCATGAGATAGGTAGCTTAATTTGCATACTAAGGCTTCATGTCCATGCATGGATTCCAAGTGTGGAATACCGCAGCGGATTCCACCTGTGCCTGCAGCCATGGACATTTTATGGACATTTTCTTACCTGTTCGGGTGCGTTGTGGGTCTTCTCCGTCCCGGCTGGATCTTCTTTCTTCTGCATGGAGGATGCGCCTGGTATGTCGCGCGCATACACAGTGCTTTTTTTTCTTTTTTCAAATCTTTTGCTTTCCCCCGGATCCGCGGCACGCCCACAGTGTCAGCTGCGGGTGTGACACCAATGGTATGGCTTCCATTGACTTTAATGGTAGCCATTCATGCGGGAATCTGCAGAAAATGGAACATGGTGCGATTTTTTTCCAACACGTGTGATCCGCACGCCAGGAAAAAATGACATTTGCAGGCTTTTAATTGTTTTGCAGACGCTAATGCATCCCTATGGGCAGCTTGATTTGCGCGTTCCGCAATGAGCCTTAAGTGTTCCATTTATTTGAAACATCTACCATCCCAGCTGAAACAGTTAATTAATATTAGCCTATGGGTAATTATACTGTAATTGTGTGTTGTAACAAATAGATAAATGAGATATTTCCATCCACAGGCAAACTGCTACAGTTGTAATCACAATTATTCACTCCCCATTGCAAATTAGGTTTATTTGCCAATTTTACAAACTTTCAGCTGTTTGCAAATAAAACAAACAGCAATTTAAAAAGATGAACATAACTAATAGAACAAGTTGTTTGCAAATCCAACACAACATGCTACTTTTAATGACTACTGCAGTGTCAAAATTATTCAACCCCTTCATGACAAGCATCTTTAGTACTAAATAGAGCACCCCTCTGCTGTTCTGATCTGCTGAATACATGATGCATAGCCAGACACCAGTTTTTTACAGCTTTGCTGAGGATTCTCAGCCCATTCTTTGTAGGCAATGGACTCCAATTCACTAATATTCTTGGGTCTGCATGCTGCCACTGCCTTCTGCAAATCTCACTAAACATTTTCTATGGGGTTAAGCTAGAACTGTGATTGCTGCTTCAGAATCTTCCAAGACTTATTCTGAAACCATGCTTTGGTTGACTTTGAAGTATGCTTTAGATCATGTTCCTTTTGGAAGGTCCCATGGGATTCAAACTTCAGCTTCCTCAAAGGCATGATGGGTATTAGTGTATCTTGATGCCACCGGAAGCTAGGGGTTAGACAGGAGGAACGCCCCTGTCACACCCCTAGCTCCTGATAGGGTCAACGTTGTAAGGTCCTAGCAGCACACTGTGTATTGATTTCTGCATGCAGGGCAAGCAAAAATCAATCCACAGTGTGCTGCTGCTGGCAGTGAGTGCTGCGGCCCGGCTCTCATTTTAGCCATACTTACACCCCGGGCGGCGCCTCACGGCTCTGTAGCATCCGTCCCCTCGCTCCTCCGTACGGCCCGGCGGCTGCGTGCTTCCTGCTGGGTGCCGCCTGATTGCTCTGTCTCTCTGCTGGGTGACGGCCGGTCCCCCTGTGACAATTCAGTATACGGCGGCCGGCTCTCCAGTGGGTGAGGGTGACCGCCTCTGTGACCCCGGATGCCCACTTAACCAAAGAAACATCAGAAGACGGCGGACGACTCTGTGATAGGTGACGGTGGCCGTGTCTGTGATCCGTGACGCCCGCTTCCCCACTCACAGCTCTGAACAAAACCCAATGCTCCCGCTAAAGCAGCAAAATATTACATTGGGCTTCCTGCTGAGGTTCAGCGTTGTGGGCCTGCTGCAGGTCCCTGACGGATGCTGCCCTGCTGACAGATCACAAGCTAAGTGCTATACCTTCTGTGAGGCCGCCAGAGAATGTACTTGTACCTCGGGCTGTGCGGAAGCAGCGGCGGCACCCCCTCTATGCCTTCAGTTAATACATTTAGTGCTCTTGCAGGACCTGACAAATAACAAGCACTGCAGCCAATCACGTACAGGGAGCGTCACCCCCTGTCAATCTTGACTCTACCAGGAATTCCTGGTGGTGTCAAGATACACTAATACAGGCAGGATGTATTCTTCTAGGATTTCCCGATAGTTGATTGAATTTATGAAACTTGTTAAATTTACAATGGAAATTGAATAATTTTGATTGCAACTGTATGCAGTCTCTTTGCTTAGCAAAAATAGTGCATCAACTTAAGGTCTCTTCTACAATCACGAGACTTTGTAGCGATCCAACGTCGCTACAAAATGCATGTATGTGAAGCTTATGGTTTCCAATGGGTTCTTTCACATGGGATGTTTTGTAGCCTGAAAGAATCTATTGGAAACCATGGGCTTCACATATATGCGTTTTGTAGCGATGTCGCATTGCTACAAAATTTTGTGATTTTGTAGCCCGTGTGAAAGAGGCCTGCAGTATACAATACATGTAAGATAACAGTTACAAATCATGACTAAATCTTCTTCTGGAATCTTCTCCGTCAAGCATTGCATTTGGGGAGATATTCTCTCCTAAAAGTAATGCTACCACAAGGATTAAGAATTTCATTTTTAATTCTGTCTTTATCTCTTGAATAGTATTGACTATTACTGAAAATGATATGAAATAATAATCAGTTGTTTAACCTTCGTACATTTGGAGCAGACCACAATTTTTTCTCTGTTTGTTTCATATGGAATTTGACAAAGGAAATTCTGTATGCCTCTGTATAAAGTTGAAAGGAGGTATAGTAGGGGGTTCATAGACCTAATGGCAGCCATATTACATGTCTGTACAATCCTGACCCATAATTTGGCTATGTGGCTGAGCGTTAGTCAAGTTAGAGAATCAGAAGGATGAAGTAATAAAGTGTAGCTCCACCACTTCTTCTTTAGGGCTCATGCCCACAGCCATGACGGACTCTGCCAGCGGAATAACGCAGTGGAGTCCGTCACGGCGCCCACCCAAAGACCCCATACTCCCCTCCCGGATCCGCTGTGCAAGTCCCACATGACGCCCCAGCGCACATGTGCAGTACAGCGCTTGACACGCCGGCAGTGTCATATGATGCGGCCGGCGGTGGGTGGGGAACAGCGGAAGTATAGCATGATGGCCGGCTTCCATTGACCACAATAGAAGCCGGCCGTGCGTATTCCCGCGGCATTTAGAATATGCCGCTAGTTATCTCATGCTGCGGAATTCTGCAGGGTGAGCATTGAACTATTAGGTTTAATAGAACCCAATAGCTGCGTGAGGATGCTGCGTAAAACACGCAGACATCTGGCCATGAGCATTAGCCCTTATACTAGTTTTTATAAACATGATTAACAATATTTTGCTTTGCTTGTAGAATACAAGAATCAGCACCTATTTAGATCCATTTCATGTTCACTTATTAAAATTATTGAAGACTTCAAAATGTCGCATCCCAGAGTATAAAAAGGCACATGGTTCAGAGGCTGAGTCACCGTTACAACATTTATCCCAAAACTGAAAAAATAAGGTCTTTGGTTAATTTTTTTTAACATGTCCTTCCTGATAATGATAGTGGACTTTTACGCCATTATCCGTGTTGTTATCCACAATTCTAACAAACCAATTGTGCATCCAAATTGCTAACAGTACATTTTCTGTCTGAGAGGTACCGTACATAGATATCCAAAAAAGTCTCTTATTTTTATTTTTTTGCAAAACACTAAATTAAAGCCCACTATTTCAGACAGAATTGCACTCCAGATATTACTTCTTGCAACATAACAGGTCAGTATGACCTGTCTGTGTTGTGGCGTATATTAAGGGTGGAAAATATCACAAAAAAACAAACACTGCCAATACTTTATTACTGTTGGTACTTAATTATATATGCCTGATAATATACAATTGGGCTCTGAGATTCCATCTTGTTCGTCGTGACTTTGCATCACTGTATCTATTATTCTTCATCAAATTGTGCAATGTATCAGTTTATTTTGATAAGTAAATGTTGTGCTCTAAGGTTCCTATTTCCTTTGGCCAGCTTTTTACAGGTTAAATAGTGCACATTTTCATTCTACAATTACTTGTGCTATGTTCCGAAATGAAAGCCAACATAATGCCATTATTCGGGTTGATCTTTCATCCTTTTCCCATTAGTTGTCATCTTGGTCCCTCTTTTTTAAAACCAGTAAGGGTTTTTTCAGTCGAGCAAATACCTACAGTGGGAAAATCCACACCAAATGTTTGCGATGGAATTGCTACATTTGCAAATCGGCAAAGATTATGCCGCAAATCCGTATGTTAGACATGGAAATTTTGGTGTGGATTTTTGTGTGGTTTCCAAATATTCTACCGCTTGTGAAATCACAGAGGAAGATGCAAAAGTACAACCATTTTTTCTGACAACAGTATATCTTATTGACATGGAATATTATCTATGTGTTGCGTCCTTACCGGACGTGCGGCATACATAAACAAAAGGATAAGCACTACAGTGCATAAAATAACAAAGGAGCACAACCGTGCAACGTAAATACAAAACTAAGGGAAAACCTTTCCCTGCAAAGCCGTATCCCGGGAGGGAGCCCTGCCTACTCGGCGGGCCAATCGCTTCCAACAGGTTCAGACCCACACTCGTTTCTAGGGCACTAATAATTCCCTACTAGGGAGCCCTGATACAAAAGGGAACAGAAAACAGTAACCAGCAGTGGTAGAGGAGCTCCAGTGGCAGGCTGTGCTCCTCAGCAGCAATCCAGGAAGCAACTGAAAATTGACCAGCACTGAGGTCAATATTAGCACAGATTAACGTGGGCAGGGCCCCTTAAAAACAGGTGAGGACTGACATCACTTCACCTGACATGACGCCCCTCATCCCCAGGAAAGGTAGAGACACTGCTAAACCCTGATCCAGCCCGATAGCAAGGTGAAGACTTCAGAACGGCTGCAACACTATGTCTGTGGTTGGTCTTATACTGGACGGTGCACTGTGCAGCACTTTTAGTTGGAATTCCTTCCCCATTTTCCCGTTTGGTGTAGTGCCAAAAAGGGTACAAATATCCTTACTGAAAATTGCCTACTGTAATTATCAGTGCCTTAAAGTAGGGTGCTGTGCATTGGCCAAACAATAGTTCAACACAGTTGCCTGTATACCAGTGCCAAACAGTGCCGCCACCACTACCATACACGTGAAAAATCGTGTACTGTACAGTGTGGCACAAAAAATAAGTAAATACTAGCATACAGTGTACAAATAAGAAAAACAATCAGTAAACAAATAATCGCCCTATATTTACATTTGTGACAGTGCTAAATAATGGCTAAATGGTGATATAAATGTAGTGATTAGCCTATTTTGCGCCTTTATCCCTTAATGACCAGGCCAAATTTTGTAACTCTGACATGTGTCCCTTTAACATAGAAGAACTCCATAAACATTTTGCATATCCAAGTAATTCTGCCATGGTTTTTTAGCCACATATTGTACTTTTTTTGGTGATGAACATAGACTGAAAGAATTTGTGTATATTTATACCTATTGTGGCCCTAATCTTCTGTCTGTATGCACAGCAGGGCCCAAACTGAAAGGAGCAGCCGATGGCTTTCAGAACAGAAATTTTGCTTGAAGGCGTTTCAGGCCCCATTGCCCACTTGTAGAGCCCTTAAACTGCCAAAACGATGGAGAACCTCCACAAATGACCCCATTTTGAAAACTAGACCCCTTATCAAATTCATCTAGGGCTGTACTGTGCAATTTGACCCCACAGTTTTTGAATGAATCTAAGCGAAGCAGAAAGAAAAAAAATTACAATTTCTTTTTTGACAATTGTGTCATTTTAAAAACATTTTTTTGTACACCACACTAATGAATGAAGACTTGCACAGCAAAATGGATCCCCCTGTTTGTCCCGTGTTCAGAAACATGACAATTGTAGCCTCAATCTGCTTACTGGACACATGGCAAGGCCTATAATGGAGAGAACACCCTTTGGATTTCAGGGCACGACTGAATAAATTCCAGTCCCCACTGCTCACTTGTAGAGCCATCAAGCAGCCAAATTGATAGAACGCCCCCCATAAGTGACCCAATTTTAAAATCTAAACCCCTTAACCCATTTATCTAGGGGTGTACTGTGCATTATGACCCCACAGTTTTTTGAAAAAAGTATTATAGAGCACCTGAAAAATAAATAAATAGAATTTCATTTTTTTTCACAAATATGTCACGTTTATGACAGTTTTCTTTGCTTCAAACAGGCAAAACTGGGGAGACGCACCACAAATTTTATAGCACTAGTTCTTCTGTGTTCAGCAATACCCCCATTGTGGGCCCAATCTACTTGAAGGACACATGGCAAGGCTTATAATGGAGGGAACACCCATTGGCTTTCAAGGTACAACTGAATAAATTCCAGACCCCATTGCACACAAAGAAAATAAAATTTGACTCCCTAAAAAAAAATCCCCCCCCCCCCTATTTTGGCATTCCATAAATCTTAGATAAAAGTAATAATGTAGAACTGTGTGGTGTGTCTCAAAACAGGGGTAATTACAGAGGCCTGGTTGGAATGGGCACAGGGGGCAGTAATACAGGGTATCCCTTCTTCTCCCATGCTGCAAACCTGACACTTTTTGGGGAGGTATTTTTTTTACCAAAGTGGCAGGAATGGGGTGCAAAAAAGTAGTGCTCTGTGAGCCTTCGCACCTTCTCAGGCTGCTCCTGGAACTGCAGCTAAGTGAGCATTCCCTGGGACTTCTTGTAGAGCACATAGGCATTATAGGTAGTGATCTGAATAAGGTAGATCGCCACCTTTTTATACCATTGGATAACGGCGATCATGTGACCGGGAACTGCTCAACAGGGCCTACGGTCACTGCTCCAGCAAGGAGAATTTAAATTTCCCAGGCCATCCCCGGCTTCTGTGTATGCATTCGCCATTTTGCCTGCAACGTATGCGCATTGGATAAGGGCGATCACATGTCTGGGGACGGCCCATTGGTGCTCTGGTCACTGCTCCAGGCTCTCGGCTACTTTTGGTAACAAAATATTTTAATAGTTTTGGTCATGATGAATATGGCAATATTTATTATGTGTTGCTTTTTTAACATTGTTTTTGTATTTTACCAATTTAAAAAGGGGTTTTGTGGAGAATAATGTGTATTTTTTTACTGGATTTTTTTTTAAATTAAACTTTATTGAACCTTTTCGACACAATTTTTTAATCCCTCAAGGGAATTTGAACATGTGATTGTTCGATTACTAGTATAGTACACTGCATTACTTATGTAGTGCATTCTACTATGCCTATGACATCAGCTTATTAGACTGTGCTGGAGGTAGGGTCTAATAGGCTGAGTTACATGGCAGAAACTAAGGCCTTTGTCATGCCTCTAGCTGCCATCAGAACCCATTGGTATCTTGCAATGGCATTGTGGGGTGCCGATGGTTGACATAACTTGAAGCTGTTGGGTGTCTATTTACAATCTGTAACAGGACTCCCCAACTGTAATGGTATAATTTATAGTACTGGTCTCTTCATATGCAGAAGACAGACTTTATAGGCCCTTATTTTTCCAGGGCCTGGGTACAACTGCACCCACTGTACCTACACTACTGAATATATGTGCACTATTGTGTGCGCCTGTATACAGTTAAAAATGTACTCTTTTAATATACATAAACTATAATAACACATGAATAAATATCTAACAATATGAAATAGTTCATTACAAGGTCAAATAAATTGGCATACTCATTATATCCATTAAATTGGCACAGCTTTAAGAACAGTTGAGCAGCCCAACATCTGCACATTAACATTTCTCAACCCTAATTCAACAAGAAGCCCCAAAATATTCAGATTACCCACCACATTTCTGCCTGCAATACATATAATATACATTTACATCTGCCTAAAGAATTGTGATTATTTTTTTGTTTTATGGGAAAAATAATCATGGCGTCTAAATTAGTTAGACATAGGGAGGTCCTCTTTCCTACTTCATGGGGAGGACCTAGTGAAAGCCTCCAGAGCTAAAGTTGTAATAAAGATGACAGTCAAGGCAAGATACACTGAAATACAGAAAGATTGCACAGAATTGTACAAGTGATCAAGAGATTTTATGTTTGAGTCTGACTTGGTGACTATAAAGGAATGTAAAAAAAAAGTTAACATTTTTAATTCAAATTTTCTTTTTTTTTAAAATGTTTTACTTTTAACAATTTTACAAAGTTATCCCCTCACATGCGAATTACAGAACGACGGCCTTGTGGTCATGTCCACTGTAGTAGGAGTTGTGTTCCGGGGGGAAATAAAACTCCTGTTGTATTTCTCAAACTATCTTCGAGGGGAGGGGTAAGGGGGGCATGGGAAGGGGTGAAGGGAAGGAGGGAATGGTGAGAGAGGGCAAAAATAGGGGGGGGGGGTACAAACTTTGGATCTAATTGTTTGACCCTAACAATACAAATAACAATAAACTAAGTTGGCACCCCATATATTACTAGTTCGATTTCTTGCTTCTCTCCTCTCTCGCATGTTCTCAAGTAATTATTTTCAGTCATGCTTCTCTCGCCAAAATGTGGGTCCACCCCACACCTCCCAGGCCACGTCATATCCCCTGGATCAGGGGGTCTCCAGATATGGATCTTTCCACGTACCATATGGACGTTTTAAAGGATTCCTCTATGGCCCTCTTCATTGTTTAGTAGGATGTCTATAAAGCTTTCCCATACCTCAAAGAACCTTTTCACCAGCAACTTGCTCTGGAGGGAGGCCTCCACCCAGTCCATTCGCATAAGGAAGGAGAGATTCTCCAGAAACAGTTTGAAAGGAAGGGGAAGGGGCTGCGTCGATCCTCGTCTGTGGGATTGTTTTGATCCCGGCCATGGCTACCATGTGTAGGAGCCTTCATTTTAGTTTGTCCGGGTCTATATATCCAAAAACTGCCCATACTGGAAAAAGTTAACATTTTTAAAAATATATACATAAAAATCTTAAAAGTTGAACGAAAACCCTTTGCCGTTTTTTCATTAAACAATATAAATAGAGATGAGCGAGCACCAAAATGCTCGGGTGCTCGTTACTCGGGACGAAATTTTCGCGATGCTCGAGGGTTCGTTTCGAGTAACGAACCCCATTGAAGTCAATGGGCGACTCAAGCATTTTTGTATATCGCCGATGCTCGCTAAGGTTTCCATTTGTGAAAATCTGGGCAATTCAAGAAAGTGATGGGAACGACACAGCAACGGATAGGGCAG